>NW_015373918.1:87790-126659 GCF_001272555.1 Dufourea novaeangliae | reverse complement strand
AACTACTGAAAATTACTTTAGATTCCTTTTCCTTATTCTGTAAATTCTTTGATTCGAATATGAATGTTGCTGGAAGTACGAACATTTTCATAGGACAATGATATAAATTGAACTGCAAAACTTTTTTAAGTGTTACAGTGATATTTCGTTATATGTTCCATAATGTCAATAATATTGATTTCCCCGCAACAATCATAATTATTACAAATGTCAATTTAACGAAATATCTTTTATGCGATGATTGTGGTGTAATAAAAATCTGTATTTCGTTTACGTTTTTGATACGTATTACTCACTTATATGTAATAATATAGAATAAAAATATACTGTTAGTCCGATATTTGAAAATATACATGCGTTCGTTGTCACTGTTAAACTGTTGTAATAACAATGGAATAATAAAATAATTTACTTAGATGTACATAATGATACATATACATATTTATAGAAACAATATTAAACGCAATAACTTTTTTGTACGCGAAAAAAAAACAATAGGTCCGTCGGGACTCGAACCCAAGCTCCTTTCTACGTAATACGTCTACTTTACAGCGAACGAACGGAAAAGAATCCGTTCACGACCATGGTCCCTTCGATGATTTTCCGACGTACCGAACACTCATGATTTGACAACCTTGCGTTACTTTAGACTCGACAACCCTGTAGAAGTTAGACTAGTTGAGTTCGAATGGATTTAACGTAGTTCACAAATTTACCGTTCTCATAACGTAGAGGGCAGCAGAAATCACTGACTTTTTACACTATCGGTATTTCAGAACAAGAGACCCGAAGTCCCATAAGATGATAGGTCTATCTTATACCTAGTCGGTGGTAATACCTAACCTGTATGCAATAACATTATTTCAATTGCTCCTCATTAATAAGTTGTTATTGAAATATCTGACTATTGATTATTATAAAACAGATAAGGAGCAATTTTTTTGACTATCTAAATTTTAATGACTCAAAAGACTATTTACTAACTGTTTTGCAAACAAATTTTTGCTTCTTCATTTGCGAATATCTTATTAAATATAAACGGTAGGATGGAAGAAATTTTAGATTCCGATGGAGCAAATAGGGAGCAATATTTTAAGATATAAATTGTTAAGAAACACTAATATTCGGTGCCAACTATTTTTCGGTATTACAGACCAGTATCTTTGCAGTACGGTTTCAAGAGTTTCCAGTCGAAAGCTAGTACACGGCCGATATTGCAGGGTCCTTGCTCGCCCTCCCTGTAACACCGACGGTTTCCTGGCCAAAGGATCGTGTTCCCCGGACAATTCATGGATAGCTTTATGTATTCCTCTTGGTCGGGAAAGTAGATTGTGCCCGACTTCGGGTACAAGTTCATACCGATTGTAGGACTGGTATGGATACAGAGGATAGAGACCGCGAATATTATTATCGCCACCGTGAGACGCATCCTTATTTCCGATCCTCGGTTTAGTCTGTTATCCTGTGTCGGACTGATCCTGCAAACAGAAGCGACACTTCAAACAAATTGTTCCTCCGTTAGAACGTATATTGTAACATGCGTACGACAATCAATGGAATACAACTTTTGGCTACTTGTAACGTTTACTTTGAAATATAATGGAAAATTAATGGTTAACGATGTTATTCATCGATCTACAATATACAGCACTCTAGAAATAGTATATAAAAATATAACGAACTTATCAATTATATTTAGCAAATGTAAGCTTACAACGTAATAGGTGTAATCATTTCATATCATACGTAATCTGTAGATGAAAATGAAGTATTTACTATTTTTTAGTGAATTAGCTTTAGAAATTTGCATTCTAGTGGTACAATATAAGGATTAAGTCCGAAATAAACAAGATATTTCCGAGCTGGTGGTACAACCTCAAAGGGATGATTCTATATCCAAAAATATGTCCAAAATGTAGTAAAACATTTTTCTGTATGATGTTTCGTTTTCGAGGTAATCGAATTTGATAGTTTTCTAAACCTGCGATCTATTCAATAGAACTTGCCTACTACGTCTGTTCATTACATTCTGTTTCTACTGTTTGCCAGCACGAATACATACATGCATGTTGGATGAATTCTAAAAATTAATTTTCTCGTAAACATACTATCATACAAAAACAATTTACTCTAATTCTCATCTGACACGTATGTAATCGTGATGCCAATAAGTGGAAACAGAATATAGTGAACAGACACATTAGCGAAGGCCTATTCAATTGCGATTCTTGCGGAACTTTAAATACGATTATCTCGAAAACTAAGCATCATGTAAAATAATTGTAATCTACATTCTCGAATTATTGTTGCATGTATCTTTCGGGTGGACTGTCATTTCCGAAACACCCTGTATGTTCGGTCGGTTCACGTAATATTATAATATGAATTCTAAGAATAATATATGGGAGGATATCTTCCAATGTTTGTTTAATGAGAATTTAATTTTGTCACATTAAATAACACACGAGGTAACTGTTACAAAATATTAGTTATAATAAACAATGTCTCATAGAAAAATGAACGGATTATCGAAATTAACTAAACTTCCAAAAAGAGTACATTCCGTATCCATAACCTGAATAAACGTGCAATTTTCTCCTATCGTTGCCCACAAAGTAATTGGTATTAGATGCACAGGTGCGCGATACGTTCTAAATCAATTTTAATTATTGGAATTGTGTCGCCGCGAGGCAAAGCCGGAAATATGTAGTTGCTCTGTAGAGCTTCAAACAGCATCGTTATTGGTATTTACGATCATTACCGTGAGTTTTCGTAGAAGTTGAAATTTAATTTTCTGTTGACTTCCAAGTTTAACCGATGATTTACCGAATTCGTAACCAATTCGTGATTACCTTATGACGTAATTTTCTGTGTACATGTAATAAATTGTGGAAGTTATTTTATGGAAAACAGATTACTGATTGTCAATTTAAGGACGAAAATAACATAAATGGGGTTTTGACGACGGTGGTTGTCGTTGGTTCCCTTGGAAAACCTGAATTAAATCGTAATCAACGTATGGCTCGCGTCTCGCATCTAATAAATACCGTTTACACGAGAAAATACATTTTTTCAAACAAATATATTTTAACAAATGGATTACAAAACTTAATGGATTGATCGAATAATATGAAACGTTTATAGTCTTATAATATTTGTATTGCCCGTGTATTATTCAATACACTTTGGTTTAAATTAATAAATATCGATGTGGCGCGTGTTTACTTCATACAAACTGGAATATATTTATGATGGAAAAATGAAATAGAATAAAGAGCTCTCAGACTAAATGAAAATCGTCAATTCTCCGTTATTGAAACTCATCGTCACGAACTGATAATTACAATTATTGAAACTTCATGGAAATCAGTACCTTTGTTCCATCTAACAAAATACAGATTATAGCAAAGAATTATTGAGAGAAAGCTTTCAAAATTTCATTTTTTATAAATTACGTTTATTATTTGAACATTCAAATAAATTCCTCAATAGCTACACCACTGACAGTTTGCTACTAGTTCGTCGGAAATTTCATTATTTCCCTAGTCAATGTAATACCAAAAGTTTAAAGCTGTCCTGAAGGATGGATTAATAAAAGTGGTTCGAAACTCGGAGTCATAAACGCGATGTACCGGTCAGTTTAGCTATTTAGTCTCTCAAGTTTATAAGCCAGACCATCATCGAACTTTACTTCCTTTTGTGGTGTTCGGGAGCAGTCTGCGCTTTGCCTTTTAAACTATCATCTATCCTTGTTAGAGGAACCTACGATATTACAATTTGTTACAACGAATCACGAACATACGTGCATCTCCATGCAGTCATTCGATATACTAAATATCGTCACAGCATAACCTCCAAATATTTGTCTTCCATTCAGCTCAGATTAATGTATAAACCGATATAAATTCCAAATTTTGAACTCGTATTAATTTCGTCGCTAACAACGACCAAAAACACACACCATTAGCCCTCGATTTAGACAGACCGAGAGAGAAAAAAACAACACGTTATTAATAGTCCGATAAAGTTGGACATTCGTCCGATACATTTCGAACGAACGCGCAAAATTTATTCGGTCCGATGGCTCTCGATAGGCGATTCTCAAAATAATTCCCTGTCTCCTATTACTGGAACGTTAATTCTGTCCGGGACGGGCGCTTTCTAGTATCAAACGCGAGTAAATTGTGTTAGTTTTCGACCAGCTTGAAGCGATACTAATGAACAGTTTAATAAAAACAACCAAGGGATATGGCTGAGCGCGCGCGCGCTTCGTAATAACTGTCCAACATTGTAACCCCCTCTGGGGTATTTACGATTTCACAGTTCGTTCGCCACGCCTGTCTATATCTCCATATTTGAATCAGATTTCGCTGAGTTCCGACGTGGTTTCGCGTAAGCCACGACGTGGGTGGTATCAGGTTCACTTTAATTCGTCGCAAACGGTACGCTTGTTACCGCAACGGGAACGCATTATACTCCAATCGAGGCACCAAAAAGCTTGCAAAACATTGCAGACAGCCCCAGCGCGGTAAGATTTAATCCAGGGGGAAGGGCGCGGGCTGTTAACGGGTTGGTGGACACTTTGAGCTAAGCAACGCTAGCTTTCTACTCTTTATAGGTGGCCATAAAAATTTATGTCCCGGTGGAACCAGCTCCCTGGTTAAAGTCAAACTTCACAGCGGTTTTTCGAACTGCTCCACACCGCTACAGCGAGACATGGTGGGTCGGGTACCACTTTTATGGATGGGCACGCCGGAAGCTGAATGGTTGAAGGGAACAGGGAAAACAAAGTTATTTCTGTTTTGTTATTTGCTATATCTGCCCAAGTGTCAGTTATTCTGCACCGATGTGTTACATAATTGACGTGAAAGATTATGGAATTGGGGGTGGTTAAAGGCAAACTGCATAGCGGATGTTGCACGAAGATCCCTTGTTCAGGGAAACTTTCCACTGCGCGTAGGTTTATGATGCGTCTAGTGCCACCGAGAAAAGGTACGACTGGTCTACTTTCCGTCGCCAAAACGGAACTGTTATTTTCCAGTTGAACATAAGTTCTTAAGGAAGAGTTCCTAGTGTCTCGAAGAAGCTAATAAATATCTAAATATGGCAGGGTTAGGTAGAAATACCTAAACAATTCTAGACATCTGTATTTGCCACACTGTGAATTATTTTGTTATGAAATATACTTAATGGGTGTGAAAGGGTATGGAATTAGGGCTAGTGAAAGGCAATCGTTACAGTGGCTTTTGAAACTGTTCCTTTCACCTCACAGCGAGAAACCACCGACTGGGTACCATTTTTATCGATGGCCACGCCGGAAGCTGCAGGGCCGAACGGAACCACTGAAATCGACGCAGAGAACCCCCGTTCGTACGTCGTCGCGCGGATGCCTGGCTTTGTTTCGGACGGAAAATTAAATTCAAAGTTTCCGCGGCTCGGAACCGCCCTACCCCACGCTCCAGAATACGCGAAAATTTCGCGAAACGCGATAGCGAAGAAACAAACGTGTTCCGTTATGCGCCCTCGGTCCGGAGAACTCGATATAATCTCTTTCTTCTTCTCTCTTGGCTCCCCTGAGGGAAAGTTTACTGCCGCGAAGTTCCTTCATTTGCGCGAGGAACAGGTTCGTGCGTTTCGGATGAAGAATGTAGACACTTGGGAATAAAATTGAGCACCGCTTCCTGGTGTTGTTTCGATCATTTACTTGAACTAGTTAGGTATCGAGGAGATACGGTTTGTTGATGAAGTGCGAACAAATTGAACCCTTGAAAACGTTAAGGGTGTAGATTAGTAAATATGCTTTTGAGATACTTAGAGGTTTAGAAAATGTCTTGTAAAACAAGTTTGTTAACGTTAGAGTATGTGAAAATCATCCACATGTGTTAGTCTGTGATCAATAAATTGTGGATTTTTATGCAAAATAACAGTTTCTAAAGTAATTCAAAGATACAAGAGCAAATGTAGAAATTTCTATCTTCTCTCGAGTATCTTATTGGGTTCAGAATAAAATAGGAAACTCGTTGCGTTAGATGAATGTTTCGTCTTTTATTGTATTTCACTGATTTCTGTAGGTTATAAATGCATAAAATCCACAATCTAGTGTTCAGTATGGAAGTTACAAACCGTATGTAGATAATAAATTTAGTAATGTTTATTATTTCGTCTGTCCTTTAATCGACTTTGTATTATCACGGGGAAAAGGATATTCTAGAATTTTCTATTGAACTTACTACCTTCTAACTCATAAACTGTACCACATTATTATAGAATTTAGAGGATCACGTACGTGGTACTAAGAAAATATGGCATTAAAAATCAAATTGTAACCATCCGATATTACATAATTCATTCAAACGTTGTCTGATACAACTAATAGGTTATTATTTACACAGTAGTTCTTATTCACTTATTCTGTACAGGAGACTTTAGGCTTCACGCGATCTACGAAAAGAAAACGTTGCATCTAGCGGTGAGATCCGGTGCTCGCGGCATGAAATACAGGGAAACGGTGTCTATCTGATCCCCAGAGGTATAGAACTGGTAATAATTTAAACAGTAAGTTTTCACAACTTTGTCCCGCGATACAATGACCGACGCATTTGAGAAGATAGAGCACGCGCGGGCTTCTACATTATCATCGTTCCTCACACCCCTTGCTTGCCTCAAAATTTATTGCGTGTAGATAGCAATTAATTGTAACTCTTGCTGGAGATGGGAATTCGCTTGAGGACAATTCTTCTCGTCCCTTTTTCAGAATTCCTCCCGACGAAAGCCGTCTAAAGGGAATCCATTGTAATACGAGTAACGGCTCTTAATATAATTTATCACTTTTGTTGTGGTGCCCTGTGTCTCCTCGATATGTGTACGTGTATCGTAATTCTCGAGCATGCTACCATTCCAGTATTCTTGTATGAAGTAAAATAATTGAATTTACGTGTGCTTTGGAATCAATATCGTTGGAATAACTTATTTCAATTTTCATCTACTTATAACCGTCTTGATGATACTAACGTGATAAATTTAACTGTCGAAGGGACATTAGGGCGTAAGACATCAGTGTGTGAAATGGACGTGAAATTGTATATAGTTGAATAATACCGCCAGTATCTTCGAATAACGTGTAACATATCATATTGTTATGTAGGTATTGAAAATACTCCGGTTTCATTCAGATAAACAACATTTTATTAGAGACCTTCGAAACCCAAAAACTATTAGCTACATTCTAAAAAATGTTTCCATCGCTGAATGCTCGAGTACTTAAGAATTTGATATAACAAAAATTTTCAAACGGATTTCCTGAATAATTTACACATCCTAATTGTGTGACTCTTCCAGCAAATTGACGATATCATTTCTATTTCCTTACATATTCCTATATTTACCACACTGACAATTATTCTGTGCCGAAATTCGTATAATTAACGTGAAAGGGTACAAAATTAGTTCTACCCAATTATTTCTACCAAAACTATTCCTCAATCATGACAGTAATTAATATTTTATATGCAAAACAAGACTTCTTAAAATCCAACGACATGTTTGTTGCTCCTCTCAGCTATCAATCTCGCCCGAATGAACGGGTATCGAGATCGAAACGCGAAACAGTTTCTCTTTTAACTCGGTTTCATCCCGCGTCACCGTGTAAAAAATCTCCGAAAATGTGGCGGTGCACTGTAACCGAAAAGAAAGACGCGCATTCGTCATCTTCCCTGACGCGTCATTCTGTGAATCTCGTTCCATTTCTATGCACGATCGCATAAATTCCCCGATGCACGGGGATATCCATAAATTACCAAGCGTGGGGCACCAAGGAATTAAAAATAAGTTCGCGCGCGCCACACCCGGTTAAATGTAACGATACCAAACCGACAATTGATCACCGTACCGCGCGACCGCAAACGGACACAATAAGAGGTGACTGCATCTGAATTCGCATAAACTCCGAATAATTCATCGCCTGTTCCCCGTCGATCCGAGTTTTATTTTTATTACGATGATCCATCGATCACGACGTTGTTCTTCAAACGGATGCCGAACGAACGTTCCTTTATATACGATCCGAAAACATTCGGATCGCGAGCAGCGATGGTGCCAAATACCTCGTAAATAACGAATTGAACAAAAAGAAACGATAATAACGCTCGCGAGTAAAGTAAAACTGGAATAAAGAAAACCGTATGGAGACATGTTTTAAGGAATCGCTAAGAATAGAATTTTCAAAACGTCTGAAGACACTCGTTATAAATAGTAAACTGTATATAAATAAAAAATGTATTTATGTGTAGTCGGATTTTCGAGAAGTAATTTCAGAGAATGCTTGGAACGCTGGTAGTTTTAATGTTACAATACGAGGCGATAGATTTTACCTTAATATATCTTTCCGACCAAATGAAGCACTACAGATCCTCGAGTTTCAGAAAGACCAACACCAATTACGTCAAGCAACAATGAATTACTCATTGGTACACCTAATATTTTCAACCATATATCATGTAATGGTATCACCCCACCATCTCAATCTTACCGCTAAAATCGGATTATGAACACACGAAATTAAAATGCCTATTTTCCAATCAACAAACCAAAATTAAATTATCCAAAAGACCAGAAAGTACGCAGAGGAACCAAACACCCGCGACAAAGAACGCTTTCCCGTTTCCCTCCCGAGTGATCAGTTGATTTTAATCCGACCAAAATCACGACCGCCTCATAATCGCTAACAAACCAACGGTAGGATATACTCTGCACGGTGTACGTGCGAATAAGCCCTAAAGCGGTTGGCAGGGATGCGAAGGCGTTTTACATAATTCGGATTAAACTTACACTTCCCACGGTCTCGCTAGCAACAAGATTAACGATTACTTTACACTCACGTTTCCTCGTTTATTTCCCTTTTCTCTCTCACTCTCACTTTCTCTCTCTCTCTCTCTCTCTTTCTCTCTTCGATCCTTCCTCACACACTTTGGCCTGCGTTCCTCCTTTCAGACACGGTTGAAGTTTCACTTGCGATTCACTCAACAGAAATTTAACGTTCGAAAGTGTGTGTTCTCCAAGGCTCACGCGTACGAATCGAGGCTTCGTTCGACACTGCGAGGTCGCGTATCAAAAGTTAAATAAATGTGAGGCCCACGAAAGGATCACGATGGCGATGGAAGGTACGAGAAAATGGAGGGAGGTGGTATCGTCCCGCTTCTAGACATGTCATCGGTTCGTTCCAGGGTTGCCACGTTGGAGGTGAGACGGGAAAGGAAGCAGTCGACTACGAGAGAAGGGATTAATTCAGAGGCAACGGCGGCCGGTGATCACCTGTTAGAGAACTGGTCTGATCGTGAGGAGACTACACCATTTTTCGAAGTACGTACGCCACGGCCGCGTTCATTGCAGCCTCTCCTCAGCCAGACTCCTCCCCGGGGAAATAAAAGAACATATTTATGTCGCCGGATAACGCCGGGGATACGCTCGATAAATAACGATGATGCTTGACGCTGGCGGTCGTTACGATTCCGATGGAATTAATGTTGTAATACTTAATATTTAATTTCGAGGACATGGGCGAAAATGTTACGATAGATTAATCGAGGGATGTCTCGTGGTAACAGTGAGATGAAAATCGTTTAAGGGGGGTGAAGGGCATTCGGGTGAAAATCAACTACCTATACAATTTCTAATTTTTTCGCGAGTTTTCATATTTTCAACAGACTGTCCTTGTTACCCGTGTGATAGAAATAGAGAAAGGTTTATGTTCGGTAGTTCTAACGTCAAGACCCCAAATTCATCTACATGGAATTGAGATTCGAACTAAATGAATTTAATGTCCTCAGAATTTCTTCGTTCAACTTAGATTTCTTTTCTATAAACACACAGAAACTATTTAAAGGTATCGTAGACATTCCAAACCTCGTGTTATATTGTAAATTAACACAACTCTAAGTGATAGTTTGAATGATCATCACCAAACACGGAAACTATTTTTCCTTTTTCAACGATTCGAGACTCTATAACAGAACCTGATTCCCCATAGTACACTTAAGTCATCGTCGTTAATAACCACGTGTATGTGTGTCCAGTTGATCTAACGTTAGCATACGTACGTGAAATAGAAAAGAAAATATTTAAAACCATTTCGTTTTACGACACATGTCTTGACCAACCGGGACATATTGAAACTTTACATGACAATTTTGGACATCCTGCAAATAACTTCGAGACAGCTACCCAATTAACTGCAGTGCTGTTCTTTAACCCGAGCGTTGCTTCTGATATCGTTGGTTAACGAAGAGCTGTTCTGTATTAATTGGATCATCTTGTCCTCGTTCAATTGATGCTGAACGTCGATGGACCCGAACAGTGACTAACGCGATCTTCACCTGATTGCAGTTTCCTCGTTCAATGACCGTGACCTTGACGCCACACGGTGACGCGTTCAGTAGCAGGTTCAGACGTCAGAAAGTGTATAACCGCAGTTTTGCGCCGCGGGGATTTCCGAGAATAATGAAATCATTGCTCAACGAAAAACATTTTATCATTAGACATCGAGAAACATTAATTAGAATTGATATTACAGTCTAGACGAACAAATGGCTGAAACTACAATGGGTTCAGAGTAATTGGGATCGTGATACAGCTTGGGAAAGTACACGATATGTAAGTTAATTTTATCGAGCTACGAAATATGAATCATAAATCTGAATCAGACATGATACTGGACCTTGACTTCGGGTACTTTCCCGCAATCGACCATCAATTAATGTTAATTGGACTTTCTGATGTAAACAAGGCTCGGAGAATGTGCAACATGTTCCGGTCTGAATACTTCGACGACCAAATAAGAAGTTTTTTGGGCGGTTCTTGACGAGTGCAGCCATTGACATTACAAGTTAAACGTCATTATAGCATACAAATGAGACTTTTATGTAAATTCAGGAGGAACTATGGATTAATGAATCCTCCTTGAACGAATGGATTCTTGATCGATCTGACTCATAGATTTAGTCATGTAAATTGACGCAAAGACTTCAAACGAGTTACACCGTGTTTTTGTCTATGAACAGTCGTAATCTATTACAATTTCGTATGAATCAACGCTCGTTCAGAATTAATAAATTTGGAATAAGGTTTGATGGAATTTCTGTATTTAGCGATTCCTCGTTCAAGCATATGTTGATTCACAATTGCATCATCGAATCACTGGAATTCAAGTAATTGTGAATATAATAGTTAGGAATACAATTCAGGTAAAGCAAGTTCGATAAAGACAGATTTAACGATAACAATACCTATTTTCGCAAAAAGTTTCTTGTTCTTTATCATATGAATCACAAGAATAATTAAACGAAAATAAATGACCTCGCCATCCAAGCGTTTTTTGTACGTCTGTCGAAATGTCAGAGTAAATCTGCGCATTCACTATATTTTATTGGCAGAATTAATTCGGTTTTTTTTAACGTGTCGAGCAAAAGAAAATCGTCTAGTCAGATCGCTGAAAAGGGTTTCGAATCCGGGTCCTCTCACTGGATGTCTGCCTGAGCTGCATGTACAGAGTGTTTCATTTACAGTGTTAAATTAGAACTGAATGTGATACTGATAGAAATTTAAATTTTCTATGACGCGATTACATAAAAATAAAATAAAATTGTTACATTAAAATGAGAAACAAAAACACGATTTTGTTGTAGATTGTTGAATAAATTTTCTGCAATTTGTTATTCGGTACTTTAATACCTTTTGTACGTAGATTTAACTGGTATGTGTTAACTAAACCTGCAATTTTTGTCACTATACACGAATACACACTCTAATGAATTGGTACATTATATGTGAATCTTTGACTATATCACTGTTCGAACAGTCGCTATAATTCCAAACATTATGAGAATCAGTCGCAATTTTAATTTTCTGCGAAACAGCCAGTGACTTATGATCGACAGTGCACGTGTATACGTTTAACCAAATCCAGGTCATCGTCGAATCTTTCCATCGCAAATCCGTACGACTATGATTGCCATTTACAAAAGATTGCTTTATTTTTAATGTCGTATCGAAATATGTCAAGCTCCTAGGGGGTGGTGCACACAAAGCAATGTGGGCCGCAAATTAGTATTTGAAATTCATCAATCGTCTGTCCAACCAAATAGAAAATTACTCTGTCGCTTATAGGTTTTCGCGGTTAAGTGGCTACGGACGTTAAAAAGAAGGACAGAATGACCACCGGAATGGAATCCAGCAAATTAAACGCGATTGAAATTATTCCCTTTTACCTTGTCCGACATCTGTTCGGATCAAGGAGAACGACAGTCGATTTTATAGAAATAACAACAGAACGTGCTAAATGCTTTCGTGTAATTCACTCACCTTGCTTATACAAGGTGAATCAGTAAGAACTACTTACTCTCCAAAATAACTCGTTTTCGGTTTAAACGCTTTATCTTGCAATATTTCTCATTTGTCAAGCAAAAAATACGCAGCTGATTCAATAAAAAATTACCGTCCATTGTGCATACCTTTTCCTGTCTATTGTCAATATTGCATTCTCTTTTCTGGCAATTCCGTGGGAATTTCTTTTCAGTTACAGTCCTCTAAACTGGTTTTGCGACGACATTTGCTATGTTCTTAGAAAAATGTGAAAAGCATGCAGACACTTATTAGTCTGATGTACATAAGCACTTAGTTAATGTTAATAAAATATTCATAATTACACGCCTTAAGTACTCAAACATTATTAACTATTATGTAATTTGCGGAACGCAAAAGATTCTATGTAAATTATAGACCGGAAGCATTACTAAAGCAGATATTTCTTCTGCATCTGCAATCTCGATCGGATCTATGAAGTTCTAATGACTATTCAGATTTTGTTTCACGCATCAAACATTACTGCGCCACAAATAATTATAAGAATTCTCAGTTTTCAAGGAGAATTCCTATGAAACTAACTTCTATACGTTTAATGATTAATGAATTATCATAATTATTTAAGAAACACTTGAAAAATTCGTCTTGTACTTTTTACAACTACCACTTTCATATTACTATATTCTAACAATATAATATATTATATCATAATATAACATGTTATCATATAATTATCATATATCTTACAATAATTTACGCACACAGGATATTACCTAATATGCCATATCCAAGTCAAAGAATTCCAAAAAGCTCTTGAAAAATTCGTCTTATACTTTCTGCAGCTTCTACTTTCATATCATCACACTATAACACTATACTATATATATATATATCATCATATAAGATATTATTATATAATTGTCACATCATATCATATATTTATGTAATCATATAATAAGTTAATCATACAAAATTAAGTCCAAGATTTCTGACAGCAGATTTCTATGTTTAGCTTGAATTCATAATGCAAGTGAAAAAATGGATACACAGGAAAGACATAGAATTCCCCAATAAATTGCATTCTGTCACGGAAAACCCAGTCTGTCCCGTGCAGTTGCATCATTCCACGAAATTCTAACGTATCTAACCTTCTGACCGGTCAGTCCGATGCACACACAGTTCCGAAGGAGACCGCTCTTGTTCGCCCTGGCGGAAATTCTCGCGGAAATATCACCGAGAAAATCCATCGTAATCTACCCACGATTGCAAATTAAGTTGTTTATGAACGTTTTATACAGGCGAGCCCGTGTGCGGGGCTGTGTCGCAATCAACGCTTAATGCGGATCAAAAGTTAATCACCGTGAGATCCCGTTCGTGAGCATTTAATCGTCGCAAAACTACGGCGTTGCATTTCCCGCTTCAAATACACTTTTAATTACAATTTGATTACCTGCTAGGCGAAACGTTCTTGTAAATTGGATACCGCGGAAACGCAAGTTGCCAGCGGGGAAGCAAGTGTGTGCACATAAGTCGACGTAAGAAAACATTTTCCTCGAAACCTCTACACGTCCGTCACGCTACAGGTTTCATTAAACAGCGTTTACTGACGCTTCACCGATGACAGATTATAGGAGGAAAATACTCGAGACAGTCGACAGGGCATGAAAGCAGTCGCGGAGCTATCAATGAACTTTGCACGACGACAATGACGTTTAAATTAGCGAAGATTTTTCTATCGACATGAAACGAGCGAGGACTGGACGGTGTTACGTCAGGTGTTGTTTACGCATTGCGCGTCGATTACGAGGTGTCTTGTTTTAGTGATTAATTTTATTCACAGATTGATGATTTGTTGAAATCGAAGTAAACCATGTTGATAGTCGAACTGACGTTAGAACTTGGTTTTGTAATAACTTGTGAAACGAATATTGGGGGAAATATACAAGGTGTATCAATAAGAACTACTATCTAAGATAATTCGTTACCTGTTAGTTGTATCAGAAAACGTTTTAATGAATTATGTATTTTTTTTACAATTTGATTTTCTTATGTGTTTTTAGATGTCAAGGTGACCTTGAGTTTTTTCAAGGTCAATGCATTTTGTTGTTAATAACACATTGTTATTGGTATTAAAACAAGATGCATTGATCTTGAAAAAACTCCAGGTCACTTTGACATTTAAACAAAATAAAATATAAAAAAATCTTATTATGTCCATCCGATGCGTCCTTTAAAATGCTACATAATTCATTAAAACGTTTTTTTGATATAACCAATAGGTAACGAGTTATTTTAGCTGCCCAGGAATCCCTTTTAGGTCGGTTTACTGATCGTATTTACTTCCCAAATGCGAGGGTTTCTTACCTGCGTTACGTCACAGCACTATTGTTTTCCATAAACGACATGTTCGAGCCTACCTCAGTCGTCCACAAACGCAATCATAATATAAGTGTCATTATTACGTTTCTCCGCAAAACATAGAAAAATTTTCATCGAGAATAAAACAGTGAAGCATTTTGTCAATCGGAGTATATTACCTAGTTTCACCACAATAGTATTCCTTAGAGTACCATAAATTGAATGAAACGACTATTGTACACAATGTGTTTAGGTTTACAGAAAAATAAACAACAATGCAGTAAAACATTGATTATCTAACCATTATCAGACTAAATAATCTGATTCAATTGTCAATATATTTTGATGAACTTTAACACAGAAAATATATTCACATTTCAAGTCAGTCTAAAGATTGTCATAGCAAGTAAATCAATTAAATTTTTCATAAATGCTGAATTCGTATATATGTAAACTGTCCAACCATCGTCGTTTGATTACCTCAAAACCTTCCCGTTATCATTGTCTGGTTTGTCCTCAAAATCGTGAGTTTACTACATTTCAACAGACTTCGATTATAAATGATGTTAGGAATTGTATGCATTTCGAGGGTATTATCCGCGTAGAATTTCGAGAACCAAAATGAAGCTATCAAACCTAACAAGAAAACATTACCAGTATACTCGGTAAAACCCGAAGAAGTGTTTTTTACGGTGATCATTTATCTTAATAATCCCTTGGCTTAAGGACGCAATTAATCAGCCATTGGGGTCATGAATAATTTATCCGAGAAGAAAGAAGCACCTCCTCGAAAAATATTCCCACGGTAACCGATCTTAATTCGTGCGATTCCAGTCGCGCCATTTAATTCAACCACTTGCATTGGCAGTGGCGCGGGGCATTCTCTGCCGTCTCGCGCGCTTCATTCCGTTTAACTTCAAATTGATAACAGTTCGGTTCATCGGTTACATTACGAGACTTTACTTTTCGGCGAGAATCCCATTAGCGGGGATGGAAACGACTTCTGCCGGATGCTTTAAGAAATATTTCCTTTCAACATCTTCCGAAAATCAATCTGAAATTATCACCACTTTTCTGGTTAGAAGCGGATCCATCGAATTTAATGATAAATTAAAAATCTTGATGTTAATCAAATTGAAAATTGTTTATTCTTACTCGTAATAACACTTTGTTAATAGTGAAGTAGAGTAAGATCGATGAAGTTTAGACACGAAATATTACATTTTGTATCGTATTAATTGATAATGGATAATCACCTATTGAAGTTTCTTTACAAATTTCTCTACAGTTTTTCTACACCATTTTTTATGTCTAAACTTCGTGTCAAGTTTTTTTTTTACGAATTTTAGTAATAATAAATCACTTAATTAATGAGCACAGTTTTATTTCATTATTCGTAAAAGAAAGGGAACTTAATACTAGATTGGGGTATCTTGGGACCCCATGCGACCATTTGTGTGATCTTGTAAATGTGACTACTTGAGGGTTAAATAATATGTGCGCTTCGAAGTTGATCACTGAAATATGAATCATAAACTGTAAAACATTATTCCTTAGAATGATTGTAAAGATGTATGAGAGATACAGGTAATTTATATAAAATATAATACGTTCGTAAATAAAATGAGGTATTCGGTGTTCTTCAATATCCAAAGCCTGCCCTCTAAATAATAACGTCACCTTTTGTGAACACGGCCGCCCATTCAGTCAGGTATTTTTCACTTACCCTGTCCTTCGGAAAACCGAGATTTAGAAGGCACCTGACTGAAGATGCATGGCGTGGTGCTTGAAAATTCCTAACAGCTGTTTCTCATAACCGTAAAATTGTCTCGCGATGTCAGGACACTCGAAAGACGATAGAAAGCCCTTCACTTCAGAACTGATGACGTACAATATTTGGATGTTAAATTTTTGTGTTGCTTGAATAACGTATACAGTAATAAATAATCGAGAAACAAAAAATTTATCGATAACAGAAATCAAATTTTAATTACAGAAGACTACCAAAATGCTTAACTTCTGAGGTGACAGTTACAGAATTGCAGTTTTGCTGAGAACAATATAATCTAACCGAACCAGTTCCTTTTACCAGTATCCGACCTTTATAGATACACATCAATATTTGTAATAATTATTGTGGGATAAAATTGGACGGAAACTAATGTACAATTCATGCAAATACTTTTATACCCGAAGATATTAATTCTGAAGTTTCGGTTTAACAGTAAATTCAATCACCATGTGACTGATCATAACTATAATTAATTTTCGAAAGGTATCGATCATTATTCGATTTAATATTCCTTACCATAAGATTAAAGTACTGACGTACAATTGTCAGCGACTTTGTAATTCCACGGGAATCCGTTTCGCCGATGGCGTAAACTCATAACATAATTAAAATGACAGCGGTTGAAATGAAACCGAGATGGCAACGCATATGTATAGTTTATAGCCCTATTATTAATGTTGATGCAATTAATCTATCCGTGTCGCGTGTCACGAGAATCGCAAAGTACGTGGATAGTTCTATTCGGTACGAGAATCACGCCTCTCTCTCACTCTATCCTGAGCTCGGTCTGAAATTAATTTCTACCGCTATTTTCGCGAGTCTCGAACGGCAAGTAATGTCTAAAGTAGATGATTAATTCTGAATGCGCTCTCGCATTTATACCGAAGCCAAGATCTCGTTCGAGTCCCGGCGGTTGCAATAATTTCCTAAGGCTTTCAGCCCCGCTACCTACAGACGGAACGAAGAATTATACCAATGCGAATCGACGATTATTAACTTTTCAATTCGATCTAGTAAATGGTTTTCCACGATTTCCAGCGACGCATTTGAACGGTTTCAAATACTCTCGACCCATTCCGAGTAAACGAAGAATACATGTATCACTTTAACTGGAATAAGGTTTCAATTTAGCTGGAAATCTAATATTCTAATTGCCAATTTTTAATGGGGTGTAAAAGTCTTGGAAATATTCGCGAAAGTCTTTCTACAGTAACTAATTTCAATATGTAAATGACCTGTAATTATATTTATTATTCAGCATGACTAAAATTCAAACAATTTCCAAGCGACTGTGGAAGTGTCTGAAATATATTTCGTATATGAAATCGGTAATTGCGTATTCTGGACGAATGTTTGAAAAAATTCCATTCACCGATATAAAATATCCGAGTAGCAGGGCTGTGGAATTGGTTGTTTTCTACGTTGTCTTTTTAAAAATGCAACAGAAATACCTGGAAGTTGATGAGGACTTGTAAAACTTGTGCCGAAAATATAATGCCATATAAATCACTATACGTGAATGGAATTATTCCTCTAAAAAAAATTCTATTGTTCATATCAAATTATTCACGTAAACATGCCTGTGTTGGGTGGCAGTGCGCTGCATAAAAACGAATGCGTTCACTTTCACCGAGTCCTGTCTGTTTTTATAGCAATGACGTGCTGTTTTCTTTTTGCTGAAGCAACCTGTTGTTTTCTGAAAAAAAAAAATTCCGCGTATGATTTCGAGGCGCGTGCTGCAATACTTCGCATTTTTTTCGTCTGTCGAACTGTATTGCACTGACCGGAAACCCCCTCTCCCTTCCCCACCGACAATGTGGAATTGTTCCTATGTCGTTCCCTTTTGCAATATGGGACTGGACGTTATGGAACGTATTTCCAAATAATAGCAACCGTTCAACTGTAATGATTAACTACACATTCAAACTGTTTTAATTGCTTCCTCTCCGTCGCATATTTTAAAGAGTCAACTGACATATTACATTCTAACATTTTTTACAAAGTTAATGTAAATAGAGCTTTTGCTGGATGTTAAAATAATTGAGAAATTTCTGTTACATTCTTTCGGAATTTCATTAAAGCATACAACTATAAAACATTTTTTTTAATAAAATTTGAATTTTTTAGTACCAAAATAGTAATTGGACTATGGATTCTTTCATGCTACTTTCCGTAAAATGGCCCATGGAAATGAAAATTTGCGTGACAATTTAGCGTACACTGTTCAGGACTCATGCAATCCGAAACGAAACATTCATATCCATTCATTCTTTCCATAAAAAAATCTGTAGACAAATACAATGTCAGTTTTACCTCAATAGTTTCCAATAAATACTCAAATAACTGTTACTTAAACAATACACAAGGGTTAAACGAACCGACAAGATCGGACGGACACATTTGAGAGCTTGAGAGGATGATTCAAGGTGTCACGTAACACTTTTGTGAAAATTGAGTTTACTTCCTAAATGAAGGTGGTATGCGGCGTTCTATCACATAGTGTCTTATTTCACTTTGTCCCATCAGGGAGTAAAAAAATGCAAACAGGATGAAGGACGTACGTTACACGTGCTGGGTGAATAACTTTTATATTCAGTATACTCCAAACTTAACTCGAAATAACACCTTCGTCCTCCGATGCCATCATTTCTCGCATATTGCCAGGGCGTCTAATGGAAAGCTAAAGTTACTATTCAATTTTCCAGTGCCACCGGTCAAATCTTGCGCTCACTAACAGCCGAGGACGTTCGTGGCTTCGAATATGAGTTACAACCAGCATCTATTACGGGAACGCCCCACCCCCCGTGTATTATGCATAGATACGCCGGGTATTCATGTATCTATGTCCTTATTAGTGTCTACCACAGAGCCCCGTTACTCGCTCGCATCGATTATTACTTACCGTTTCCACTAAATTACCCGCAAAGCATTGCCACCAGAAACTTCGAAAGACAATCCCGATAATTTCGCTGACTTATCGTTGCTCTCCAACCACGCGTATGAGAGCACTACCACTGGTGGTGTTTTCACGGTTTGTCGATTAGTCGCAAGTTAGCCGAAGATATAGGGTCCCTTATGTCCACGCTGGCTGGAATTAGACGTCAATTTCCGAATTACAGTCAGCAAGAAAACTCGGGGACGAGCACGTCGGCTGGGAAAGATTGTTTTGTCGTGATCCGATCGTAAATCCACATCTTCCATTCGCATCTCTCCGGATGGTTAAATATGACACATTGTCTAGATACTACCCGGCTCTGTTATCTTACAAACAGACTTGTCCACGTCCAATAAATCCTCGTATCTTCGTGAATTGCTCCGGTCGAAGTTACGATTGTACCACGGAACAATCTGACGTTACAAGACATCGATATTCCGAAATTATTTAGAGACGCTAAGAAGCTCGAATGATTCCAGCCACTTTTCTCATCTTGCACTTTTTGTTGCGCGTCGGTAAACAACGCTGAACCCCTTGCCATACGATTTTTTTTACGACTTCAATCACAAGAATTACTTTATCGTTAATATTTTCCTAGATACAAAAGGTATTCTATTCTTATGGCGAGTGTTACATTTATTTTAAACCTTAAATGTTAATACCAGCGGAACATTATGTCGTCGACTCAAAGAAAATTAATAATATACATTTTTATTAAATTGAGTTTGAAATTTTTATCACGTGCCTGACTCAATGTTGTAAGGCAAGTGGTTAATAATACGAGATTTATTTAACTGAATGAGAGACATAACGAGACCGTGGTGGTAGGTGTATAGCTGCCAGAATGCTATTTATCGTTGCACATATGGTGTCTGGGTCCAGTTTGACTTAGGATTTCAAAAACATCACGCATCATTGCAGCTTACGGAAATTCAACGAAATCTACAGTTGTTTATATTATTCTTTTATAAGGAGGTTAGCGTGTTTTGAGGAAATTCCTTCCTAAACACATCTACAAATAGTTGAGCAAGGATCTGTCTAGACCCAGGTGTCGTAGTCTATTCGATCCTAAAAAATCATCAATAAAAAGATACAAATAAACAAACATATTTCCTTGAAAATAGAGTTCAAGAGCAGGAAATAGTACAGTTGTTTTGAGAGCTGTCGGGTTGTTAATAAAATTGGAAGTCACATTCGTTACAGTAGTTATTTTGTTACGGTCATAGGAGTATTTAATATAATAATAGGCGTCGTCCATTTGTTGCTTCTCATTTCACATGATCCTAGCCATTCGTTTAATAAATGCATTACTTAAACAAACCCCCCACAATTATTTTCACTCCAAATGAAGTTTCCAACATCTCGTGCCTGAAGTTCCAACCCCCAAATACCTTAACGCGTCCATAGAGACGCTTCCCTCTAACAGTCCGCACAGAATCAGAAGCGAAGGGGTCAAAGGGACGTGAATCGATGACTGGAGAACCGGTTGACCTTTCTCGGCGTTTAATGATGTCGACTAGAACCTCCGAGCCAAGCAGTAGAGAAGATTGTTTACGCGCGACAATGCCTCAGAGGTTGATGGCACCGGCCGTACTCTCACCTGGCCTGCCTAACCTTCCCCCCCCCCCGTAGGCGGCTCGAATGAATACCACTTCGCGCTCTTAATGACGCAGTGCTATACTTGGTCTTCGTTCGGTTAAGCAAAAACCTCGGACGGTCACACCAGGAGTCACCTGGCGAACTAAGATGTGGTAGAAGGAGGCGGAAAGACGGTTAGGCGAATCGCGGCTGATGCACGCCGACATCAGAATTAGGACAACCCGTATATAGATAGCTGGGACTCGGAGTTCGGAGGAGCTTGTACGATGGTTGAGGGGAGAAATTCGCGGTAGGATAGGAGGATGGATGGGGGAAGGAAAGAGCGAGTCGGCTGGCGAGAGGCTGTGGAGGGTGTCGAGAGACCCGTCCTGGGAGTGTGGATGGTAGTAGGGACTCCCGAGTGAGCTGTTTGCAGTTCCTTCCACAAGCCTCCAGTTTGCATTAGTTTGCATACGTGAGTGAAAGTTTAAAGTTTAGTAATTTAAACAGCCGTGCGCTGTCCCTTTTCCGAAGAGCCCCGTTGGATATATATACACGCGCACATATATTATGTGCACCTGTATATCGGAACGGGTTGTTGGCTATGTGTGCGAGCTCGTGCTCCCGCGTACGTGCAGCCGACTGCGTCTCTGTCTCGGAATATTCAACGGATGCAGTTAAGTATTCCTGCCGTCCCCAACCCTCCAGCCAACCCCCCTTTTTTCATGTTGGCGCGTTCCACGAGTAAAAACAAACTGGGCTGCATTTCCTTTGCGTTTCGTTTCTTTTTTTTTTGCCACCACTGCCCCAACCCCTCGGTCCCCCGACATCGTCCGTGCTTGAGGAATCCTGACAGTCCTTTTTCTAGCCTGATGCCGGGGACGAATGCATTATTTTGGAATATCATCGGGTCAGTTTACCGCCGGTTTTGCGCGTATCGCGGATTTTCGTGGGTACGAGAAGCGTGGAAGAGACGGAAAATGGTATTATCGTGGGGGAGTATTATCTCGAAGTATTAATGAATAGTTGTGATCGTGGAATGGATCCTAAGAATTAGTAAACTAAGGATTTTATGCATTTATAGCCAATACTCCGTGAAATTCAAGTGGAGACAGAACTTTCATTAGATGTAACCAGTTTTCTATTCTGAACCCTAGATGGATACTTAAGGGGTCATTTTACTTTTTGTAATTTTGCATAAAAATCGACAGTCTACTAATAAGCAGTGATTATAACTATCCCAGTTTATATAAATTAGACGCTAATGCTGCTAGGCGATTTTATTTTTATGTTTACCGCTAGAATTACCAGCATTGAATGTATACTAAATTAAATTGTAAAATATATAGCAATGTACAAAATAGAAGTACAATTTAGTATAATATAGTATAACATGAAATCTACAGGAAATTAAACATCACGGTGCAGTCCATCAGAAAGACCATTATAGTTTCAGTAATCGTAAAATAAGAAATTTGCAATCCTTCATTTCGACGGATTCGGTCAGTTTTAATGTTAAAAAATATCAGTATAAGAGCTACGCAGTAGAATGATAAAGATTTAGATATTTCTCTCAGTTTTCAGTTCTTCCCATTTCATCGTCTATCGATGACAGTTGTATTTAGAGGATTAACCATCATATTTATTTCTCTAAACTATCAGAATACCAAAACAATGCTCCCCCACCGGAGAGTATTTGCAATTACCGAATTTAGCAGCGATTACCTTCTGGGCGACCGCCGCTAATAAGAATCCTTTCGATTGAACTAAATTCCCATTTCTATTCCTTCCTTCGCTATTCCCACTTGTCCTTTTGCTTGTGGCTTCCCAAAAGTACGAATTCCCTGCCACGTAATTTCATTCCTCCCCCTCTCTCACCCGTTGTCCCAAATGGCCGACCATCCCCCCTTTGCTCGTTCCTCCTCCAGTTCCTCTGGTCGCCCCCCCGTCTTCCTATTCACCGACGGCACAGTTATTTTTCGAATCGTGGAATGGGGGAAGATTCGACATCGATACGTTACATCTCTCTGAATATATTATCCAGCTTCCGAGGCGGTACGCACGCGAATGCATTACCCTCTCTGTTTGCACGCGTGCACGGACGGGGTCTGGTGATTTACGATATCGCGGAGCTACTTTCTGAGTGCCCGATTCCTTCGCGACGCCATGTTTCATCATTTATCTACTCGATTCTTTCGATTAAAGATTCATTAACCGACTGGGATAGGTTTTATAGAGCGTTGCCGCCGTCGCCGCCTCCCCAACCATCGAACCCACTTCCCCTATTTCTGTAAGTGGATTTTCGTTGAACGGAACAACGATGAACCAGAGCGCCGCGGACCTATTTTTGCCCGACAGGAATTGTAATATAGGGCGTTTCCAAGTTTTTCCGTATGCATTAATGTCACTTTTATACTTTGGAGAATCCATTGCGTGGAGTAGCCCATTTTGCACCCTTGCGTGAACGGTTTCTAGGTTTGTAAGGGGACGAACACGTATGATTTATAAGGTGCTGGGAAGTGGAGGGCGGAAGTTGGTCAATTTGTACAGGTTTTTGAATATTTTTGCCGTTTAAATGGAAACGGTTCTTTGTATGGTTATTGGAATACTTGTGCAGTCTTTTGAAGAATTTAGAACATTCTGAAACTTTAATAAACAGTGATTACTTTATTTATTACTGTTTTAATTATGGTGGAAAGAATATTAAATTCTTGTTCCAATAAGTTAGCATACCTACGTAAAAAAAATTCTCCGCGAATCGAATCCTATGTAAAACATTTATTCTGCGCTCTTTCTTATTTATTCTCCCATGTGTAAGCTCCTGTTTCACAGTTGTACCACCCACTGCGAGGTATTCTGCACTTCCCGTCATATAGGAAAATGTGTCTGGCAATAAACAAACCGTTTCCCCTTGCACCATGTCCTCGCCATGCTATCTTCCCTTTTCTGTTACTCCCTGTCTCTCGTAAAAGGAAAACTTCCTCGAATTAATAAACTCAAGAAAAATATTCTTTCATTATTTCTATGACATTCTCAGACTGTGTACCAGTTATAAATTCTGTTTTCATTAAACTAACAAAAAGTATTTAAATAGCCTTCCGGTGACATGTTAATACACTCTGAATGTAAAACGAATTAAGAGAAGAACGTAATAATTACTAAATAGTCGTTCACAACTGATATTTTTCAAGAATGAAAATATATATTAAGGTAAATGTAACTGAAACAAGAAATAGTTTTAGAAGGAAGTATCGGTAACCAACTATATATTAATTGAGTAACTAAGACATTGATTTCAATTGCTAAATACGAAACGTATTCTTAAAAGAATATTCTTCTGAAGTGTTCTGAGGTTGACCTTCATATGACCTTTACAAGTCCACTCACGAAAAACTTAATATCACTAGTATATACTCCTGGTGACACCATTCAACTTTTATTTGAAACATTTCTCTTTACGAGTAATAATATCGAAAAAATCGAGATGTCAGAATCAGGTGAGACAATCTGTATACACAGTAAAGAGTATTTGACGATACCATCAGGTATTATAACAATAATCGAAATTTCTATTTCTGTCTGAAATAAATAACGAGCGCTGCAGAAAGTGGTGAACCAGTTATTCGTACACCTGATATTAATCTTTAGAAGAACCGGACGAAATATACCTGTAAAGAAGTTCTAACACACTATTCTTTTCCATTGTCATCAAGATGCAACTTTATAACTGCTTTATAACGTCTCGTAATATCGTCTCTCATCCTGGTTATTTTCCTTCCTGCTCTGTATCTGTCTCGCAATCAGACTCCATTTTCAGCTCGATTGCGCACGTGACATTTCTCTTTCTTATGGGCGCGCTTCCCCGCAAATAGAAATCCCGATTTTTATACGACGCATAATTGCCGTAATAAGAGGTGGAACGCGAGTCACTCGTCGAGACTATCGTGAGCAGTAATCGGTCACGGAAAAAACTGTGTTATTCATACATCAGCGATCTTTTTTATACGCTATATGTGTAGAAATCGCTTGAATAAAAGCTCGTTCATCTTTTGAATTCTATTGTCTATTGTATTGGGAGATGATACTATGTTTTTGTTAGTAATTTTGACTTCAGCACATCGAAATCGATACGAAGGCTAAGAACCTAATATTTATCCTATCTACCTAAAGAATTTTTTATAATAACCTTTTTCAAACGGCGACCCCCAAATAAAGCCTTCACAACACTACCAAGGGTGATGACCTTAACAACATATTGCAAAATAGTCGAAGTCGGAGGTGTCTCCCTTATCATAAATATGTACCGAAATTTCAAATCGATTTCTAAACAAATTTACTTTTCCTAGTCTTGTCGCTTTTCTAGCAGACCCGACGTTACATCTTCTTAGATTCGCTTTCGCGAACCCTATCCATCATTCCAACAATACAATGTCCGCATCGTAATATCAGGAAATCCTCGTAAAACATAATAACAATGTCCAACGTACCTACAGCGCGAGATGCCCGTTAAAGTAATGTCCACTTCTGTAATTACAATGACGCGTTATAATGCCACGCGTGACGCCGTCGCTATTCCAGCGGGCCATAACAATACCTCGCAGTCCATTTCCGTTGTTTAGATAGCCGTGCGTTTCCCACCACGTCTGGCTAGAGAGCGACGACGTCGTGTTAACGACACCCGTCTCTCGTTGTCCTTTCAGCACACGGAGGGACTTCGACCTCGCCCAAACCCCTTCCACCGTCTCCTGTGTCTTGTCGTAGTTACAAGTTGATTTCGGATAGTTTCAGATTCCGAGGGAACCGGTCTCTCCATCAGCGGAGACCCTACCGGTCGAAATTACTCTTAGCTCTCAAAGCTGCTCCTAATTTCATAGGGTCTCATCAAAGTCCGTCGAATTAACGACCGGGGGGTCTATTGCCATCGCCTTAACGCGGTTACTCAAACGTCAGTCGAATTCGCGAATTTCGGTTGGAGTATCGGTGATTGAAATACACAAATATTAAATTCCATTCAGTCGATGTGGAGATGGAGACTAGAGATGGCGTGAACTGCTACTTGTGAATCACTCGTGATTTGATCACGTTCGTTCCCAATCACGGTGATTTTTCACAGTGATTCGTGATTTCTCGTGATCGTTTCTGATTGGTGGAGAAACCTAACAGTTCTTTACACGCGACACATAATCTGTATATTTTATATTAACGACGTCAAAACAAAAATTCGAGTTATATCGTATAAAGTGAAGAAATAATTAGAAACAATGAAGAATAATGAATAAATTAATGATTATAAATTATAATCTACATGTTACCTAGCAAATCATTTTTTTAGAATTTCTTGTTTTTTCTACTGATTTTTACAAACACGAATAGTAATGTAATTATCGTAAAATCATATTGAATACGTTTTTTTGTTTAAAGATCAATGACTTACGAGCGCAGTGAGCAAATTCATTCAAGATAAAAAAATCGCAATCACGGTCGTGAATAAAGTTAAATCACGACCGTGATCGTGATTCGGCGATCACTGTGATAAATCACCGTTAGTGATTTTGCACGCCATCTCTAATGGAGACACTGGTCTTTGTGTCTAGCGACTACACTTGGGGATTCCATCGAAATATAATAGTTCATGTAGTCGAATCGCCTATAAATATTGGGTTGGTCGGAAAGTTCGTGTGGTTTCGAGAACAGTGTCTCTGGTATCTATTGCACGAAGAGTAAAATCGTTTGATACGGAGGGGGTGGGGAGGGCAATAAATTATGCGCTTGGCACGTTCTACGGCCTCCCCTCCGCAGTGGTGAGGATAAAGTAGAAACTCTCACAAGGAACTTCTTCTCCAACTCTCGTCGAATCTTTACTGTATTTTCAATGTACTACACATATTTAACGAAGAAACTTGAAAATTCGTGAGTATAGCCCAAAGTCTATTCGGTCGATGCTGAGGGAACCCACGTGAAATTCTTGTCCCATTGGGCCCACGTTACTCCCAGAGAACTTTTCAACTGTACAGTGTTGACTCATCGTTCTGTGCTGACCAACGAGATGTACCAGCCGTTAACGGGCATTACGCGATGCATACGTTATTATATTCGTGTGCACGAGGGCAAAGCTGTCGGAATACCCAAGATGCTGTAACCGAGACTACGTCCACGGTCTACTGCTAAACAGTAAACATGGCGACGATTAATCCGCTGCGGCAGCATGTTACGCTAGAGACGGAATATATACACACATACCAGGGGAAGAATCGACGAGCTTATGAAAGCAGACAGGGATGCAGGATAAATAAATTGTATATGTAAATCTTTAACGCTATTAAACCATAATGTTACGTAAGGGCCAATCAAAGTAGACTTCAGTCGGTAATATTAACCAGTTAAGTGTGTTTGACGTGTATACACGTCGAACCAAATCTTTATTACGGTGCGTTCGACGTGTATACACGTCGTGAGAAATAAAAAATTACCATTGACTATAAAATCTCTAAATTTTAATGAAATCCAATAAGAATATTATTTGATGGAATGTTTCCTTTATATTACCAATAGAACTGCTGAGTATTTTATACAGAGGGGGTGGTGGGATGATAAATAAGAATGAAGTTCTTCCTCGTTTTTCATAAAACTTATAATAGGACCATTTTGCCCTGCGTTCGACGTGTATACACGTCATAGCCTGATTTTAATTCCGCACACGGTGGAGGGTTTTTAAAACTAAATTCCACGCTTAACTGGTTAATCCTTTAACTCTTACAAGCACAAAAAAATAAATAAATAATGGTAAATATTTAGAATAGGCGAGGCAGCCCCGATAACCCCAACCTTCACGTATATCGTCAAGGTCACCCTCCTCAGTGACCTTCAGAAGGTTTTAGCTGTTAACCATTTTTCATTAAAAAGGTATAAACGAAAACATTTGCAACATGTAGTAGTTATTTTGAGTACTGAATGGCTTTGATGACCTTGACCTTAAGATATGTTATAAATGTTACCTTCCTGAGTGTCCTTGAGAAAATTTCAGTAGTAGCTCGTTATTCGTGAAAAAGTTATTAACAAATAAATTTCGCAATATAAAGTCGTATGATTAACTCCATAATTTAAATCTTGACATCATATGTCAAGGACAAGGTCATCGATGCTGCCTCTCCTATTCCAAATATTTACCTAAACAATAACAGTAATCTTAAGAACAGTCTAATAATAATATTAGTAAAAATAACAAAAACTCGGTAGTCCGTTCATAAATCGATTGATCCCACGCCGTGGGTGCCTCGTTCAATTTGAAACTGCGAAAAGTATCACACGCGCGATAATATTTCCTTCGTGACGTCAACTTATTGTTCCCCCGTTCTAACCGTGTTCTATCTCGCCCCATATTTCCACCTCATCCACGACGATCAGTGTGTCAATAACGTCGATCTCGATCTTCTTGTCGCACAAATATCACGATCTAGCGACTCGAAGAGAACTTTCCACCCCCTTCCCAGTGTTCAACGTAATAAGAACCTACAGGCTACGGGCATTCATTCTCGAAATCTTAGCCGCTGTTTATGCAAATGCCTTGGGGTGGAGCAGGATGGGTGTGGACAGGGGATAGCAGATATTTTTTCGTAACTAGCCCCCGAGCATCAAAAGCATTCACGATCGAGCTCGGTCGAATCGGTCGCCGGTGCCAAACCAGCTACGGCATTTCCGTGGTCGACCCAGGATAACGATTTAAAGTTCAGCAAGCTGTTTCTGGCCGTGTGAAGTAAGAGCTGATTAGAATGCGGATGAGGTCGATCGGTCGGTAGCGGTGAACATGTATATTCAACGTGGTTTCCGCCGAGAGAGCCGTCGAGAAATCGATTTCGTACCTTAAAGAGTGCATTTCGAGCGGAACGGGCGGAACGTGGGGTTCGAGGGGGTGGGTTGAATGAAAAGAGACAAACTGATTTTAATGCACTATTATGCCTTTTTACCGCGTCCGTTTCCGATAACTGATTTATTCCTTCTCTTGGTGAAAACTAAAAGCACCGCTTGAATGATATTACACGTCGAGGAGCAGGGGCGGAAATGCAATGGGAATTCCAGAAATGGATGGAAAATATTAAAAAATTGTTCGTGTTTTTTTTACACTCTTCCGGGACGCGGATCCTTTAGTTTCTAAGGTAACCGTGGTGAATCTAGTTTCTACGGAAATTTACTTTCCGGAAAGATCTAAAGGGTGGGACACATTTTACCTCGCGAAATATAAGTCGTTCTAGAGACCGGGTGCATCTTGGTGATTGCAAGATGAAGATACGCGGAGAATGCAAATTTTTGAAAAAAATAAAGGGAAAGAATGAATAGAAATATTCTATTTCGAAATGAGTGACTCTTGAAAATTGCTTAGCTTGTCTAATTAATTGTAGCCCAGTTTTTCTTTCTACGCTGTATGGGTTCAGAAAATAAAATGGGAAATTGTGTTTGAAACTGTGTTTAAAAAGTTTTTCATTTATCCTCTTTCACCTGTAATTGCTTGGTAAATTGAATTGCACGTTGAACGGAAAAATACGACGGTGTACATGATGTTCATAAATACGTTGATACGAGGAATTAAATTACTCTACACGTTGCCACCCGTTACAACACCGACCCCCCATGGAACAGTTGAACGATCGATCAGCATCCGACATTTACGAAACGGATAATCCAATCGATCCAATTTACTTCATGGTAACTAACTTTGGCTATATACCAAGATATGTCGCGATAATCGTACGTAAAAATGCTCATCGATACTCATATCGCGATAGTAAAGCGGTATTATACACAGTATCATTATGTCGAAACTTCATACACCACATAGTAAACGTTTAAGGCCATATGACGTAATATTATTATTTATTATTCAGACTATAATTTCAACCGTCCATCGGGCAATGATTTTTAATATTTAAAAGTAGATTAGTTAGACGCTTAGGTGTCTGCAGATCGGAATTCCAAATTTTCCAATCATAAACTTACTTCGAGACGATAATGATACATTCTTCAAATTATATTAAAAAGTATAGCAAAGACTTAAGCGTCTCGCAGAAGATATATGTGAGTCATAATTATATTTTAGTGTAAATTTCCGGATTTCAGTAAACATGTTAGTCACAATTATTAACTTCAAACATTTCTTCAAATACAATCTTACAACGATAAATTGCGCTAAATCGCTTTAAAGTAAAATACAATTTAAGTATTTGCATTGTTCCGTCTCTCGAATATGAAGTTGTACAAGAATTAGCCAATTGAAATTCTACGATCGATTATACGATAGATATACAAATGATTTCGTTCATGAATTACATGTAATTTACAATCGTTTCCGGTGCCGGTTCGAAACTCTGTTTCACGAGAAAATCCTGAACGCCTACAACCAACCGGTCACGAATGTTTTAACGCAATAAAATGGAGAGTATGTGGTAGGGCGACGCATAATGCTCGCGCAAACATTTTAGCGGGACAGTTTTCAGATTTTACGGCCGCGTACTACATTCTCCGATACAGCAAGATATACTGGTAACCAGTTATCGGAATCGACCAACGGCGAAAAAGTCGCGCGAAATTATGTGTCCCGTGGTCGCCGAACGCGTCTCGAAAAAAGATTTGAAAAATTTCACTATTTCTCGTAAGGGTATATTCCTAAACTACAGGCAAATATTTATACGATCCTCCTACGACTCGACGTTTTCTCGTAAAACGTAGACTTGGACTATTTCTTAACATCGTCTACCGGCAAGATGCATCCTACTATAACCATCTACTGGTAAGTTATTATTTCACTAGTAGTGGCATTGAATTGTAAACCAATTGAGAACTTTTTAAGTAATTATACTGGAAGCATGCAATGTCAATATGTCCTCGTTTTTCTGTAATGAAATTTTACTTCTTGGAGCGTATCGTCGTTTTAATTAACAAAAAATTTATAACTTAAGACTGAAATCGAGTATCGAATTATTTTTTATTGTAACCTTTTGATAAATGAGAGAATTAGTGAACGGTCGTTTTGTATGGTATTCTGTTTTGCAACTTTCTAACCATATGGACTCAATATAGTTCACAATCAAATCCTTCAAGTAATTACACCGGCAATAACAATTATTATCACATTAATTAGAACGTTCGACGTTTTCAAACGAGATCCCGCCCATCATAATTCGCTCAGACTATCAAAGCGTTCCTTTTGTTTGAAATCCCTACCGCCCCGAACCGTTCCCGCCTTTGAGCGTAATAAAGAGGGTAATTACATCATAATTATATATTCTGAAGCACGCTTGAAACTTTATAATGCATAAACTGCAGTCTAGATCTATTTGAGCACCCTCAACGGCAGGTATAGTCGTGGGTCACTGATCGTGGTTTTGTGGCTTAACCCTACTTACTGTTATTAATGGAAGCTTCCTCCTAAAGGGACTAATTGGTAGTTCCCCCCTTGATTTCTCTTGATTTTCCGCGACAGTCCATCGTCTCCAATATTCTCCATAATTTCAAACGTACAGAGCAAAAACCCGAAAGGTCTATTGAACGAACGCATTCCACCGAATTGGAATCTGATTCAGGAGCAGATGAAAGCTAACGGCGAAGATTCGGATTAAAGCTTGTTCGATTGCGCGAATGGAACTATACTTCCTGTTAATATATAATTCTCTTATAATGCTCTCTGTATTATTCCACTACGCGCCATTATGTTCTATTTGGTCCTTTAAACTGACCCAATTTCCAGGGGGTTAATTTAATAATATGTATATTCTAAATCTCTTAAAATATAAAAGTTTACACAGAACAGTCAGTGTGCAAAAGGCATTTCTATCCTTTGTCTTAAGTACTATTAATTAAGCATATTTATCTATGTTATTCTATAATAAAGTCTATATGAATAATCAGTACACGGATGCAAAGTGAAAGAAAAGTTGAGAATATAATATTCCATTTTCTTCAATACGTATGAATAAAATTTTATTCCAACAGAATAATTTTTCCGTATGTCCTCGGCTTGTATTTTTTACGAACATTTCGAGACGAATATCGAGATTTTATTTTAATCGACGTGACACATATCGGTACAGTCAAACGAATCGAGTTCGACGTATGTACAATGTACTATCCGCACACATTGCTGCTCTGAGTCTTCGCCCGACTTTTATCGCTGTTATCAAACGTACATGTATACACGTGATAGATCGTACCGAGGCATATTGTCGGGGTACATCTTGGCAGAATGTCGTTACTTTTCACGGTATCAGGCGGCTGAGGTTTCCATTTGCGCCTTTCAACGAATTCTTCGAAGATATTCCGTCCCTCCGCTCCATTCCCTTTTCTCCCGCCGTTTACCGATCCGCACTTTCTTTTACCGTGTTCTATCGGAAATCTACAACGTCGAGAAAGCACTCGCGAAACGTCGAAATTGAATCCAACGAAGAAATGTTAACCGATGCCCTATAATCACTGCCACTCATTCGATCACATGACTAAAATTGTCCATTTTACTTTTAATTCGCAACATTTACCTCAAATCGCATATACAGGGTGAGTCAATAAGGATCACCACTTAAAATAACTCATTACCAACTGGTTATATAAAAAAAAAACGTATTAATTAATCATATAGCTTTTTAAAGTTCGCATGGGGACTATTTGGTTATAATTATATCTTACTTTGTTTTGTGATATCAAGGTTACCTTGATATTTTTCAAGGTAGGTGCATTTGTTTCTCAATATCATCATGGTCGCTGAATTATTTCTTCCATCGACAACAACAGGATATTAAAAAAAAGATGTACTGACCTTCAAACAACTTACGGTCAACTTGATATCTCAAAAATAAAATCAAACATCGATCCTATGCGTCCCTTAAAATGCTACATAACTCATTAGAACATTTTCTGATAGAATGAATAGGTAACGAGTTATTTTAGATAGCATTCCTTATTCACTCACCCTGACTCTAGAAACCCAGCATGAATCACTTCAACAAAATATTCTCGAAGGTCAACTCATACGGATGTTTTTCACGTATCCAGGTTCTTTGACACGCTACGTGATGCTATTTCCTACCTTTCTGAAGATCGTGCATGGATAACTGTGGATAACTTGTGTACACGTGATCGTCTTACTTTTTTTCACCTTGCGATACTTTCACATCAGTTATCGAGGGATTCACGACGTTAAGGTAAGACCTTCGCTATCGACTGCAGAGGGACAACGACACGCAGTCGATGACCGATGGAATAATGTTAGGACTTTCAGTCGGCCAGCAGATTTATGGCACCCACCGACAAAAGACTGAACTTTCAGAGCAACGTGTAGACCGTCATAAATCGAGCGCAACGAAGACAGCGGCTGCCCCCCCTCGTCCCTTGACAGAAAAGTTGAACAGCAAGGTCCATCGAGTTAGGACCAGAACGCGAACGGGATTCGCGGACACCGGACTTCCTTTCCGGCAATAAAACTTTCTTCCCGTATGGCAGGCGAAAACTCTAGGCCACTTTCGAAAAAACTCCGGGAAACGGTCAAAATCCGCACCACGTTGCGCGGGAAATAAAACCGACATCACAACATCCTCTCATAAGGCGCATCTGTTACGTGTTTTTCCGTGATAGGGAATTAAAGGAAATAAATACGTGTACACTCATTCTCAATTTTACAGACGTACACTAACAAGAACCTTAGTTACTAAATAAGATGGAAACCGAACTTTGAACAAATGTAAACTTTAAAATGGAAAACGAAGCTGTGTTGAATAACATATTTTGGAAACAACGGCTACATAGAAATTATCAGGCTAGCGCTCTATTGATTCAAAGCTAACAGATGGTTCGTCATCAAATACCATTAATAAAAAATTTTTAAAAAAACTTTATTTTATTTGTGATTGATCGTGTGCTCTGAATGATTGTTTTTTATACTTTTTACTTTTTGTTTTTTGCTACTTTTTGGTTCCTCAGGATGAAAACATCCCTTAAAGGTTAAACTGCGATTACCATTATCTTTGACTTCTTTTCCGATGAATACAACAACGTGAATCGTGACAGCAGTTCAGAGGGACACGCTGCAAAAAACATGTAATAACTTTGTTAATATAAAAGCTAACTATACAAAAATTTTACTGTGCTTTCTTGAAATGTGACCAAACATGTACGAAAAACTACATGTTCCTTGGTCCATTAATTCTTAGTTCTAAAAATCGCTTAAGAATGATGCGTCCGAGTGGAAATACCTCTTTAAATAATTCTTCAAATTTCGAAATAATCACACTTACCTGCTCAGTCTTGCTGCTTTACGTTCCGACGAATTCAATTAACCGTGACATCGTTCCGCAGCGTTATGATCGGCAATCCTCGGATCAACGATAAACAGAATCAAATCGGAAGACCGTGATCCGCTGCGGGGCCGGTCGCAATTCCCTCTTAAATGAGTGGTGGTGTTTTCGTTTCAAGAAAACGCGAAACAACTCACCCCGGTGCACGGGTAATAATCGTGTCCCATCGTAAACAACCGGTAAAACATCGCACGCGGCCGGCAACTTCTGTCCGGCGGTGAAATCGTGCAAATCCTCGAAGGTGAACAAGGACGAAAGGGGGGGAAAGGGGGATGGTGGCTGTTCGCGGGGGTAATGGAGCCGGTAATAAAATGCCGGCGGGTGTAAGGAAACGGATAGAGGCGCGAGTGAGACGCCTGGGAGCGACTTTCGGGTACCAAGAGTTCGAATAGGAGGCGGAAAGGGAAGAAGGAAGGAAGCGTGAACCTCGGGGTGGAAGAAAAACCGGGAGATGAAGGAGGAGGAGGAGGACAGAGACGAAAGGGAGCGTTGAAGAACGACGGGAGGGCCGAAAATGAACGGGGAAGGCATGAAAAGAAGAAATGTCTGGCGGAGGTAAAATAAAGAGTAGGTCCACTACGGCAGGAGAAGCTTAAAAGAGAGATCCCCATGTATCCGGTGTAAACATTGCCCAACGGTCTCTCTTTGGGTTAAAGAAACTGGCACTGAAATTGACGAAGCGGAATAAAGTTACGCGAGGATATGATCTTTTGTGGATGATCTTTGAATCATTAAAGTTTTCGAAAGAGTTCATCCTGCTGGGAACAGCGTGTTGAGAATTTAGGTAAGAATAATATTCTTTTATATTACGATTTACCGGACATTTACACTTGAGGTACCGATGATGAACGTGTTTTTGTTTCTATCACGTTGGTGAAATCGAGAATTTGTTGTAAGTATTTTCAAATCGATAAATTGTCGAAATACTTCACTTATACAGGGTAAGTCAATAAGAACTACTATCTAGGTTAACTTGTTAACTATTTGGTTGTATCAGAAACGTTCTGATGAATGATGCAGCATTTTAAGGGAAGAACACAATTTCTTTTTTTGACATCTTATTTTTTGTTAGATACCAAGGTGACTGAGTTTTCTTAAGGTCAATGTATTATCTCTTAATATCACTCTGTTGCCAATACAAGAATGAATTCAGCGACCTAGCATGATGGTATTAAAATAAATGCATTGACCTTGAAAAAACTCAAGGTCACCTTAATATGTAACAAAAGCACAAGATGTAAAAAATCAAATTATATCCATCCTGTGCGTCCCTTAAAATGTTATACAATCATTAACCCGTTTTTTGATACAACTAATAGGTAATGAGTTATTTTTGATAGTACGTTCTATTGACTCACCTTGTATATTTCAATAATAGTTGTGTCAATTTTAAAAAAATAGACTGTTATTATATTTTTATGATTTCTAATTAATTTGACCCACCAGGAGCCTCCGTTGGACCTCATGTGTCCGATCATTGCTAGTTCTTTCCACTTACGTTAATATTTATACGCGTTAACAGTCGTCTGATTGTATTTTTTCCATAATAATTTTGTATAAACTAACATTTACAATATAATACGATCGGTGGAAGAAAAATAATACCGTTACACAATCACCCTTCACAACAAGTAGAATAATCGAACACTAGTCAGACACAATGACACAGTGAAAATGGTCTTACGTAACCAGACACACTCTACTTCGTTCTTTAAGTCATAAATCGTCGAATATATGTACGACCAGTTAGCGGCTGCTGGTCTTGTTTCAATTTTACCAAAAATTTTCTAATGATAAGAAAATAATCCAGCCTTTTTACAATGTACCCTTAATAGCAAACTCGGCTTTCACTACGGGAAAAAATGGCGCATGAGAAGGGCCTCCCACCACATGGTAAATTTATTTCAAGTACTGAAATAAATGTTAAATCGTCTGTTAATTTGGTATAAAATTCATTAATTCCCGATACCAAGTAGAAAGAAAGCCCACTCTCCTACGCCCCTTTTTCCCCTAGCGGAAACCGAGTTTGCACGTCAATGTACATATCATCAATATTTAACTGACGTGGCAGTCGAAGTGTTAGTGACTCCAACTAATCATTCTCCACCCAGAACCACTCTATACGTACCAACCTCACGGAGAAACTACAAACAACTCATTCCTTCATGAATTAACGAAACCGATACGCTCATGAGTGCATATCCCAGATGTATCCTAGCTCGACAGAGAAGAGCACCGTAAGCGACGCTGAAAAAGTGGAGTCAGTAAGTAAGCCGATATAAAAGGTTTGCACGATCCCCTCGTAAAGTACTAGACGGATACGTGTCCGGCGATGACAGGAGGACATTTTTTGCGTGATAACCTCCCATCGCTTGGGACCCCGAACTCTTGTACGTTGGGGCTGTACACTCATGCGAGGCCATTTGCTTTCTTTTCGTGTCCGTGGACGGGACAAGCTGCTGCTCGCCAATCTTGGTGATAGTCTCGTCGTTGATACGAGGGAACACCGTGTGTCCCAGGCTGGGATATGGCCGCTACCCATACATACACGTTGTACAGATCCCCTCCCACCCCCATTCCTCGATTGTGTCCGGCCTGCGACGAGAGAACTCGTTGCGACACGAATGCAATCAGGTAAGAAGCTGTAGTGGGCCTCAGTTTCTACCCCCGGGAGGTCTCCAAGGTTTTTCCTCTCGGTCAGCGGAAGTGTTTTCCCCATTTTCGCCCGGCTCCATTTCCCGTTAGCCCTCCCCCTCGAGCTGGACCGCGTACAGAGAATAGAAAGGGGCGTGTTAAAAAAATTACCTGTTCCTATTCGGATGGCCTTCGGGGTGTGCAATCGGCAATCAGGCGCGTCGACCAATTACCGTCTCGATTGGGATCCGTTTTACTTTAACGATGTACAGTAAAATCTCTATACTTGTCGATCACGTGACTACTCAATATATGACAATCGCTATCCCAATTGAATAAGCTCACCACGTTACGCTACTCATTATTCTTCTGTCATTTCTGGCCATGCAACAAAAAGTGTTTGAAATCGGACTTTAATGGTATCGAGTACTTTAGAAATGACGATAAAAAAATTCCGAAAGGACTTTATGGAATATTCAAAAAGCATATTAGTTAATATTTTTATTAACTTAGTTCCAGGTTTACAGTAGACTTCATTTAACGCTGGCTCAAATTGCATACTGCCTTCTATACAACAGCTGTATGCAATTTTGTTTGAAGAGACAGCTTTATCCAATAATACGCAAGGTCCCCAAGATTGGGATAATAGATTAAATTAGGTATTCCTGCTGATTGAGAATAAATGTATCTTCTAACGGTCCCCTCGAAATATATTGGAAACCATTCCGAAGGTAATGAAGCATTAATCCTTTATCGGTTTTAACGAAAAATATTCTGTAGATACTCAGAGATATGAATTCCCTATATTGTATAGTAAATCGATTTTCCTAGCATGAATTCGTGAAATCAAGGTGAATAAATAATACCAGATTGAGCATCACAATTCTGAGGAAGTTTTTGCAACCGATCGTTAAGTCAGCGCTAGAAGCCATGCTACACGTGTCACGAGTAAGATGGAAGCAATGTCTCTGATCCACGGAAGTTCGGTAATTACACCTATCAAACACAGAACGAGCTTGTTAGCTCGATTAGTTGGCCGAGAACGAACAGGGTACTCGTTATAAAGATTCACCGCAGGATTAAAAGAGGATTTGACGTTTTAATTAAACGTTGTCTAACACGTTACGGGGAAGCATTTAATCGTAGTTAGTAGTTGTTATGACAGACAATCTTGTTCGATGGTCAGAATTTATCGATAACTTTAACAGAATCTGCAATAAACTTTTTATATAGAATAAAAATTACATGTAATGTAAACGTAACTAGTTTAAGGAGAAAATTGATTTTAAAGAATTTTCACATTTTTATATTTTATAAGAAATCTACACGAAAATATCTCCACCCTTTGCTCGTTGACATTCAGTTCTGGTGTTACCATTATATAAGGTACATAACACTTTGTTATCTTTGTAAATGAAAACCATGCTGAAAGTTCCGTAAAAGTAGCAGAGCCATTGTGGAAAGGAGAGCAAAGTGGCAATAGAATTTATCCGGAGTTCGGAACAAAATTGTAGTCAGCAACTAAACTGAAAAGATACTCTGCACGATTAAGGAAGAAACACGAAAGTTTAATGGAAAGAAAAAGTGAGACAATTTAGGCTGACTATGCGAAAACAATTCTTGAGTGAAGCGATACAGACTTTTATAGTCATTCCAGATTGTGTAATACAGGTTTTCCAGTCGGAATAAAGACAGAGAGGTGTGGCGTGAAAGAAGAATGCTAAATTAACTAGATATCTAATTTTAATAAAAATTTCAAATATTCGTTTATCCGTATCAGTTTTGCTCATTACATGTAAACAGACTAGAAACTTATTCACTCTGCATTTACTGAAATAACTCTCTATACGCGACGAATTAAGCAAAACAAATTTTCCAATAATA
>NW_015373918.1:62156-87751 GCF_001272555.1 Dufourea novaeangliae | reverse complement strand
TCCGATCAACTTGCTATAAACGAGTTAATTATAAAGTTAGTATCTGCACTAAATCACAAGTCAATGAAAGCGCCATCGACACAAGTCTGTCTAATTGTCAGAATAATACGATTGCGCGTTTGTTACCTGGCCCGAAGCCTCGAAACGCTCGTAAATATTCGGCGAGTGATCGACGGATCAAAAATAATCGCTTGTAAAATTTCAATCAAATCGTTGCCATTTTTCGATGGTTCCCAACCGTCCACATGAACCTGTAATTGACCTCATCAACGAATGCTTCCAAGCATTTTGTCGAAAGCGTTAACCACCGCGGGGGAACGAGCAACGACACCGTCGGAGTCCCGACGCGCTGTTCATTCCTACACAAATTGGCCAAGCTTTCGTACCCCGGGGCGCTTATTTGGCTGTACTTCCTTCATGAATATGGACCCCTGTGTGTCAAGCCCGACCCTCGACGAGCGAAGTAACAAAAGAGCCACCGAAACGCCGACGCCTGCCGTTTAAGATATATACACCGCCATTACCAACGCGTTCACCGGACGGAAACAAGCACAGCTTCAAATCCACCTGTCGTGTTAAACAATCAGGCAGAAAGATCAATCGTTTTTTTTTATAATTATAGTATTTCTTTGGGTAAAAGTTCCGTTCAGGGGATGCAGCTAAGATGACCTCAGAATAACCCCTAGAAAGTCTTAGCCGTCATTCGTTTTTAATTAAACATTATTAGCAAGAAGATTTGCAACAATTTGGAAATGTACAAACTTCCTATGGACAAAGTCTGACCAAAAACTTCGAGAACATTATTTATAAATCAATTATTATTAATCTCAATTATACCCATAAATTATCTCTATAATTAATCTCAATATCACCATACAGATCCTTCTGCCCTATATGTCCTTGGAAACTGTTGCTCCAATGATCGACAGCGGCGTGGCAAACGGTCCCCAGAATCAAGCCTAGCCCCTCCCGCGATTTTTTAATTATTATATATTATAGGAACGTCAGCATAAATAATACAATTGATCGACGAAACATATGGAAATACAGATGTATCTACAGGAACTTGTGAAGGATGGTTTCAACGATTCAAAAATGACGATTCCGAATTGTGCGAAAAAAAAATGCGTTTTACGACCAGCAGAAATGGAAATCCATGATTTGGAAGTGTTGTTGAAAACAGACACGGCGCAATCGACCAGTGAACTCGCAAAGCATAGTCAGAGTCGTAAAATTGATATTAAAAAAAAATTGTAACAGTGTTGTTTCACTGATATTACTCATAAAGCTTAATTGACGCTACGCATCACGATCGAAAATTAAATCCAGAATAGCAATTACCTCACGTGCCACCAGTATTCGATACTGATAATCATTTTTTTATACTCCCTCTCCCCCTATTGATTACACAGAAACATTTCCAAATATTCTCAAATCACTACCGAAAATATAGACGTATCAATTTAAATCAATAAAGTGAATAACACGTAAACAATATATTTGATGATACAGACGCACCACCATTGTGTTCGCAATATTGTCCGAATAATTGTGCACGGTGCCACGCGACGCGCCCTAACCCCGAGGACAGATAGATGTATCTGCCCGCGTGGCTGACATCGAGGTGCGACGAAACGGTCGGGTATGTGATGCCAGGAATACACCGGAACCGTAGGGACGTGCTCCGAAGGGTTCCCCCAACCGGTCGCATAACACTATCGTGAAATTTCGCCGGGTACCTGGCGTGTCCGTATCATTCGCGGGCCATTAATTTCATTCCTGCCGCCCAAGAATATCCATATCGACGCCGGCCAATCACGACAACGATTTGCCATGTATCTCCACGAACGACGGCGAACCTATACAGGGCGTTAATAAAAATGTGAGACTTCAGCTAGTTATGTGGAAAAGTTAGTAGTTCAGGAGATATTTCAATTTAAATAACTCTAAAATAGCATTACTGTCGTACTTTATTACCACTCCTGTAAATAAACGCTGACGTCTTAGTACGACAGTAATGGTGTTTTAGAATTATTTAAATTGAAATATCTCCTGAACTACTAACTTTTCGACATACATAGGTTAGTACTTCTTTATAACGAATGTCCAGCTACATCGATTTATGTATTAAAAAATACCTTATTCTATTTAAAAAAATAAAGTTGACCTTTATATGACCTTTACGCGTCCACTCACGAAGAAACTAATAACATCAGAATATGCTACACTCGATACCATTCAAGCCTCCGTTGAAACATTTCTTGCTACAAGTAACAATAGCGAGAAAACCAAAATCTTAAAATCGGGTGAGACGCCCTGTATGTATAAAGAAAGTATCTAACCTAACAAAAATTGCAAATCAAGGTGATGATCATCTTCTTAAAGAAAAATGAGTGATGAACTATGTTGCCATTTACAAACGTGTTAATAGGCTACCGCTCAGTAAAGTGATAATTGTTGAAAGTACCTGCGAGATACGAGTGAAATACATCTGACTCAATGGGTTTTAATACTTGAACTGTCGATTTCCAGGTGAACAATTTTAAAGAAAATTGCAAATATTTAAATTTGGAGTTGTGTTGTACTTTTACAGTAATAGTTATTGAGGTGCTCGTAACACGAAATAATTTTTCGGAGTCTCTTGAACAAAATAATATAAATTGTTATTATGATATAGACATCTATATATGATTAAATAATGATTAAAGTGACACCGAATTCGCACCAATTTTTGCTGATATTCTTCAATTAATTTAAAAAATTTAGGATCTAGGTACAGCAGACCTTTCTGCTAAGGAATGTGCCATGGAAAGTTACAAACTGAAGAACTATTACTGTACAAGCACAACGCACCTCCAAATCTGCAAATTGGTAATTTCCTTTTAAATTGATTTCTTCAAAAATTGGAAATCCTGGGGAAAATGGTTTGCAAATTTCTTGAACAGTGATAATTGAACGTGTAAAAAGTGTCTTTACTGTAAATTCCCAAATATCGACATGAAGGGATGAATTTTCAAACTGTCTTTACAAGCTACAAAATCTTAAACCGTCCTGTAACAAACCGATCTTCTCTACGTGTTCCCTGCGCGACGAATGTGGGTCACTCGCTTGGACACGTATCGTGCGCGAGACACCGGGAACCCACACCCACCCACCCACACACACATATCACACCCTTGTATTCCAACGGCGAACCGAGAAATTATTCTGCCTGTAACACGCCTCCCGTTCCGGTTCAAGATATTTCATCGCGGACGGACTCCCCCGCTCGTAATTATCACCGACAAAGCCCCCTGCGATGGCCGCGCGCGGAAATTATCTTCGGGACGAATCGATACACGTAATTGGAACGATAGAGCCTTGGTTTTTTTCGCCCCCGTTTGCAGCCTCGATTACTTTATAAAGTAACAACGAATGAAGCCGACCCGCGGTTTATTAAAATCGCCTATACGAAAGAACTGCTCCCCGACCGCTCATCGATCGTCCCAGGGAAATCGCTAATCGCGTCGGGTTTTGTATTTACATTGGCCGACAGAATAGGATTATTAAAAGTTCCTCCATGGGGGAGGGGGGGAGGCAAGTTTTATTGCCGGCTTCGAAATAAGTAGGCAAGATTGATGGCGGATAAAGGAGCGGCCCTGGAACTGATTTCCATCGCGAGCCCGACTGTCTTCATGGAGAAAAAACTTCCGATCCCCGAGAGAAAGAAACGACAATCGACATAACAGTTCAGAACAGTGATGGGCAACCGAGCCCGCTCGGGCATGTTGCCCGCACTACGTTTGTATAATCATCGCCAAATGACACCATAACTGCGAAATGACGAACTTTGTACTTGTTTGCGCATTTACCTCTTGGTTATCTAAGTTACCAACGTCTTAAATAATTGATCATCTACTATGCCTGGTGTAGCATCATACACAGAGTGACTGTGAAGTACAAACGTACCAACTCATAAGCATCCATTTCTTGAGAAACACTTCATTATGTCACCCGATGTATTACAAGTTCTGTCGTCCACATTACAGAAAGCAACATCGGGGTTCGACAGACTTCCCCTGCTAATTCATTGTTCTGTTACGATATAATAAAAGTTACAGAATCAGTACATATACATATTATTTCCAATCAGTTTCAACACAACTACGTTTATCAAATCCTTATAAAATAATATTTTTCCCGTTTTGTAATTATCAGAGCTGCTGGATTCGTGTAACACAGAACATATCGCTCGTGTAACAGGAACGGTCTACTGTATTTGCATAGACATGAACATTTACACATTCTCCTGAATTTCCAGTACTTAAACCTACAATAGACTACGCAGTACCTCCATGTATTTAAATACCTGTGTCTTCATCACATAATTTCGTCTTACATGGGAAACAGCATGATATGTATAAAGAGGAAAGGAACATTAAACTATACTTGGTATTTATACACGATAAGTATTTATATTAATAGAATTGCTTTACTACAAGTTCAAACAACATTGATTGTTCGAAACAGAATATGTACTCAATGCTTTTACAGAATATGTCGATACTAAATTGATTGAAAAAGCGTAAATATGTTTATAGAAATCTATTTACGGTATTCAACCGAGTTGCCACGTCTGGCCACTGTATACTATTTCCACTTGTCCCAGGGCATCAACAACTTGACTCATTCATGTCCATTAAGCTACTACAATTTATAATAATATCCATAGTACAGTATATTGATACATAACTAATATTTAATCTCCTTGTACCAGGACGGGTCTAGTCTATTTCCATGGACATGCACATCTACAAATTCCCCTCAATTTCCACTACTTAAGTCTTCCATACACCATGCAGTGTCTCCATGTATGTACATATCTACACATGTCTTCAGTACATAATTTCGTCTCACATGGGAAATATCCGGAACATTTAACAGAGTTCTAGTTCGTGCAACGTTAAATAAGAAAATACACCGGTAACCACGGTCTTTCTTTCAACGAGTTTCCTCCCGGGTACATATACCCGAGGTTTCCTATGAGATTCATTCGACGCATCGACTGATTCATGAAAGAACGGATGAATGATTTTTTGCGTTTATGTCGGACGTTCCCTCGGTTGAACGTTACGCGCGGGTTCACCGCGACGCGTTGCATTAATTTCCATCGGAAACGAAGTTATCGGCTGTCGAGAGGGACAGGGGGTGGAGCGGAGGTGGTGAAGTTATACGTACGTATCTTTTAACTCTCTTTCTGTCGAAGAAACGAACACGCGTGTATGTACACCGTGGATCTGCACGGCCGCTGGGGAGGGACGAATTTTTCCGTTTCACGATTCCTTCGTAATTTCCACGTGACGTGCGTCTGACAGGTCGTTTCACTTTTTCGCGGGCATTTTTTTATACCAACTAACCAGACGTTCGTTAATTATGGTAGGATTTATCGAAAGCGGTACCTTGAATTTTACGCATGGTGTGTACACTTCACTGCTGCTTGTATGTAATCACACTGGGGAATAAATTGCACCTTGAGTCGGAAAAAATTACCTACGTGGTACACGTTGCACGACACGAAGCGTCAAGTATTCGATTAGTTTTTAATTACGGGATGTCTGGTGCATATGGAAACAGGATTCTTTGGAATTATTGGCTGCTGGTTTGAGATGTTCTGTTCTGTTCTGGGAGGAGATAATTAATGTATTATTATTATTATTATTATTATTATTAACTCTGAGATACACAAGAACTTATTTCTTTAAAGTATACTTCTTTCTCCATATCATTATTTTACACAATATCCTTCTCAATATTTTCTGGGGAAACATTTCAATGTTTAGGTTGCGTTTCAGTCTTTTTCACGTAGTTTTTAGTAAACGGTGCCATTTATCATTCAAGTGTGCAACTTGAAAAATAATAGAAACAAAAGCACCTGTTTGATGTCCTTATGGCAGGACGATGGGCATATTCGAGTTAATATAAGGTGCGACCGAAAAGACGGTACAAGCGTTTAAGGAGTAACTCTACATACAAAAATGAATCAAAAGTGTGAAATAAAGTTTTTCATCCGTGGCTTAGTTTTCGAGATGAACGAATTTGAATATCTGTTGGCTGAAGCGTCTGTTTATTGCAGTCTGTTTCTACTTATTGCCAACGCGAATGCACGCGTTTTATACGATTCATCAAAATCAATTTTCTCGAAGGCTAAGGTTTGGATGAACAAAATTTATTCTACATTTCTGAGTTAATTTTGCATAAGGAATCCCCTCTTGCCCGCTTGTATCGTTCTTTAGGTCGCACTCTTTGTATTGACTTCCATCTACCTCACGATTTCGAGATTCGATTTCAAAGGGCGAACTCCCATTTCTTGCCTGTTATACAACCAGTTATAACATTCAGTTTCTTTATGCTTGTTTTTGTATTCGTCAGCTCCTGCTATCTCTAGTTACAAATGTAATTGAAATCGATAAAATCGATCCGTAACTGATTCGTCTGTTCACTTTTAAAAAAAACGATGCCTTTCTCTTTTCGTGCTAAAGTTAATTAATTACATCGACTCTGCCCTATATTGGAAAAATTCACGAGCATTCCTCTTGTTAACGGGAGTACTAAAATGTTTAGATGGACACGCGGAGGCAATGCGTTGGCATGAAACTTTGTTTCTGAAGGAAATCGATTTTTAACCCACTTTGCGTTCCGTTCAATAGAAATACGTCGTCCAGGGGGTGTTTTCAGAACCGCATCAACACCATTCGATTAAAATTTATACGTAAACTATAAGATTTTTAATGAAGTCAATTTTACTCGTTCATAATTGTTTAATTGATCGTGATAATTTCATCATTTCGTAACAATGAATGATTAAATCGCTTACTTTACGAACAATCAACATTACTGTTAATAATTGCTATTACTGTTCAATATATTATTAAAATATGCTATATGCAAATTGCCGAAATATTTGAGTCAGAAATTATGCGCATACGTAAGACATTTCAAAGAAAACAGCGAACCGATGCATCCCCTCGTTGAACGGAATTCATGTTTTGATTGAATTAATGCGTTCTGGTAAAAAGGACACGATTTGAAAGTTAATGCCTCCCTAAAGGCAATCTATCGGGAGCCGTTCTGGCCGGCGATAAAAACTATTGAAAATAAATTTACACCGTTTTCTGTACATACTTGAAGAGGAGAATTTGATAAGAAACTCGGAGTTATATTAAACGTTGTTCCGCTGGTCCAGACCGTTATAAGATTTCTTGTTTTATTTTGACAGTGATCGATGTCCATGTTATTTCATATCCAGCCGCGTCGGGAACGATCCCTATTATTTGAGTCCGGGTTGAGCGTTGAAAAGCCGGCGCAAAACTGATCGTGTAAGTAATATTTGGGAAGTTTAATGCATTTTCTTCGGGCCCAATTATTCCCGTCAACTTGCTAGCATTACCGTGAAAAATATTCATACTGTCTGCCAACAATCTACACCACAGCTCTCGTTCTATGGACTCCCCTTTCCAATAATGTATCGATCGTACCTCGCGAAAAGAGAAAGAAAAGTGACGAATCTGTTTGTTAATAGTTCAAAGTTTTCTTTAGTAAACTCATACTTGGAATGAAATGTTGAAATTTATTTTCGCGTAAGTTAATATATTTTTTGTATTCGCTTAAGAAAAAATTCTTTACGGAAAATGGCCACTCGTGACGCTTACTGTTCATTGATTTACTATATTATTTAACCGAAATATTTAAAAGAATCTTTGGAATGCATGCTGTATAAAGTTTTAAAGAACAGTATTAAAAATCCACCTAGCTATTTCTTTAAAATAAAAAACTGAAACTAGATATAAGTTTATTAATTTCCTATGATATTCATGATATGGATATAAATTACAAAAAAATTGTGGTTCAATATTTTCTAGTGCAAATGACAAAAAAAAGCTACAATCAGCACAACGTTATAAAATTCATAAAACTATTCTACGAGAACAGTCTTCAGTATTCTAGCTTGAAATAACTGTAACTCGAAGAAAAGTTTTTCCGAATGCCCGACAAAATCTTGTATCAAAATTGGAATTAAACAATGAATCCATTCGTCGAAGGGCTTTCTATATAATTTCAAGGGTGACGACTCTTTCCTTACAGTATATTTTTACGATACAATCCGCGCATCGAACTGACACGTTTCCGAGGAAAATTTTCGAGATGCACAAGCAGTCACGTAACCGTATCATTATTTCACGTTCTCTGTCATTTCGATGCGAAGTTCCCGCCTGTGAAAATCCAGCGGAAAATCGAAATCAGAAATTACTCTTGCAATGCGAGAGGATACACACGAGCCTGGGATGCGGCTTGAGAAATAAAACAGTTATAATTGCAGTCTAAACGTTCTCGTCATTTCTGGCACAATCAGCAGCAGACGACGTTAAAAGCAGTCGTAAAAAAAACACACAATACACCAACCCCCCTGGCGCAGATAGGTGCATCAGTCGAGCGTACCAGCTCCGGTCGTGATTCCTTTTTCCTTCGTTCCATAGGAGCGTGCAACTGTCACAAAGCCAAACCTATCTAGTCGATAAACGGTTGGAACAAATTTCAGTGAATGATACTTGAAGCAAAAAATTATATCCGCTTAGTTGCCGATAACAAATAAAGCCGGGACAAAGGTAAAGTACACTTCGCCATGGAACACAATAACGCGAATCGCCTACCTATGAAAATACAAAATGATTTTCACAAAGTATTTTGTATAATCAGTTCGATTTCACTTTGTACAGCTGGTCCTAATTTATTCTATGCTCCATGTAGCTTTTTTTACAATAAACCAAGAGTTCAAGTTTACATTTTGTGTAGGTAATATTCATGATATGCGTACAATGCAAATTACAAAGTAAGAAGGAAAGTTTTTAACAAGGGAAAAAAATAAAATAGGAATATTAGAAGACCGAAAGCACAAAGTGAATTTAAATAAATTTGAAGTAAGTGTAATCGATTTTAATTATTTTACTCATTGATACTTTAATTCTTTCAGCGAAGAATTATTTTGTTTTTGTGATAATTATTCATCATATCATATGGATTAAATATTTTCATAGTAAATTGTTCTTGGAAGAGTAGTTACTAGAGTAGATCTGCTCACATTGTTCGACGACTGAATGGACCACCAGAACCAAGTTCGCCAGTCCTCCATCTTTCCAATTTCTCATTTCCCCCCCTCCACCCCCCAATACTCTGGTCTCTCAGTCGGCCACTTCATTAATTCTACAGACCGACATACCCACAGTCACATCTCTTTGACAAAAGTCAACCACTTGTCCATTCATTCTTGGATCGGATAGCGGCCTGTGACGAGGAATGAATAATGTATGACAATTGACGCTGATCTGCACAAAGGCAAGATGCTCGCTAACTACAAGGTTTCATCCTAAATCAAGATTTAGGAGACATTGTTACTTTCTTTCAACGGAAATATATTTGCAATAACACTGAATATCGACAATTGATATTACATGTGAAGTAACAATCTAAGCGATATATGTACATTTTAAAAAGATATAACTTTCATGAGAATTGATCGGTACAAAATTTAATCCATCTAGAATCTTTTGTATTCGGTACCATTTTTGAAAAATTAGATTTTGTATGATTGCACAGGACAATAAAAGTAAATTTTTTAGACATAAGGAACATTGAACTAAAATGATAATTATTTATGTTAATAAAATTGTTTTACTAAAAGTTAAAACAATATTGATTGTTCGAAAAAATATTTCCTCAATGCTTTTATATATAAGCGTAAATATTTTTATAGAAATCAATATAAAGTATTCAACTGGATTGTCGTGTCTGGCCACTGCATACTAATTCTACTTGTGTCAGGGTCTCAACTGCATGACTCATCTATACCCATTACGCCACTATAATTTATAGTAGCACACATCGTACAGTATATTAGTACAAACATAATGTGTAAGAAATTATGAAATGTGAAGAAATTATCAAAGAAATTAGAACAAGTAGTTTTTAATTACTAAATTCCGTTATCTCCATTTAAAGGCACTAATAGCACAAAGGAATCGAGTGAAAGAGAAACATGCTACAAATGAATCATCTCATATATCACATCGATTATTTATACAAACTTTCTTCAAACCATAATATCAAATAAAACGATTTTTAGTTTCACATAAACAACTCTGTTTACGGTACTACTAACCCTATTTACACGTCCAACAAATTTTACGCGACCGTTCGTGCTCTCCTCAATGCTCCAAAGAAATAGCAATAGTTTTTAATTTTACGTGCCGAGAGAAACGGTGGGGAAAAGACGTCATTAAAATGAAAGCAACGTTGGTGTTGCTGTTCGGCTCGGAGGTAGCAGTAACAAGAGGCGAAAATATATACATAAATATCAAAACGGACGCAGCCGCGGCGCGAACAACGGTCAGCTTTAGAATCATCTGTTGCCGTTGTAAATATCAGTCGGCCGCGCGCGGCCAGAAACGTAGCGCAATTTACATTTTATAAGCAGTTGTATAACGAGTTATTGGTTGCGCGTCACGTTTCACGGCTACGCTTTCTCGTGCTCGAATCCCTTTTTAGGAATGACACACTGGAAACAGCGTCAAGGGATCGGGCGTGCAATATACCATTCTGTCGGAAGCGCAGAATTTTTCTTTAGAAAAATGTCGATCGTGGTTTAATATCGAGTCGAATGAAAAATTTCCGCGCTTTTTCCTGATTAGACACCTTCTCACAGTGCGTCAAGTATATGTATAGTCATTCGAGACAAAAATCATAACTTCCGAACTAATCAATTTTCCACTTAAGTACCCTAATACTTTTTTAAAGAGAACAGAAAGATGCATCGGTTGGGTCATTAAAAAATATACAGTACCGTTCCAAAAAAAGTGATGTGACCTTGAATTTTTATTGAATAAAGTGTTTTATATGAATATTTACTATTGTAATTTACTGTCAACCGAATACCGACTAACTTTTGCTCGAAACATATTTTTAAAATATATTTAGATGTCTATAATATAATAACAATTTACACCATTTTGTTCGCCAAAGCGGAGAGAATTATTTCATGACAAGATTAACTGAATAGTTATAACTGTAAAAGCACAACACACCCCCAAATTTGTAAATTTGAAATTATTTAAAACATTGATTTTTTGAGAAACTGATCGTGCTGGGATAAAACGGTTTACAAATTCGTATTCAGCTCATACCAATCTGCTAGAGACTCCTATTATCAGTTATGAGGTATATTACGTGTCGGACAGTGTGAACGTTGAACTACTATGAGACATTAGAGCGATGTCATCTGGTAGAAGACATAAGAATTTTACCGTTCGATCCGAACTATTCCCGCATAAACGATCTCTGTTGACCACGAAATAACGACGTCGCCATTTCCACCATATCCCAAGGTGCTATTCGCCGTTTGGACAGTCCCATAAATATTCATGCTTCCGTTCCCTTTCCCCTGTTCCCCGTCGCCCCCCTTCGCCCCCCTAGGCAACGCGTAAATACGGTGTTGGCCAATGAAACGATCGCAAAATCGTATCTACCGCTCTCTATCACCGCGTTACGTGAACCGAGCGACACGATTATACAGAGGGAATACTGTGCAGTTCATCTTGTTGAGGGTTGTTCGTATTATATCGTCGACTTCACGCAACAACCTTCTCATAGACGTATCGTTGCCTGGTGCTCTGAATACAGAGACCTCCTTTCTCCCCCCTGATAATCGACAAGGAGATACAATTGCCGTTGAATTTTTCCAGAAAATTCGTATTTTCCTGGTCGTCAGCCAAAGAAAGATAGAAAATGAATAGGTTAGGGCTAATGCTCGTCGCGTTTCGGATGAAATCAAGCAGCCATCGTCGTTTCTACGCTTGTTCTACCCTCACCCATTGACGTATCTTTCCTTTTATGTTTCGCGCTTAATGCGTCCGTACGGGACAGATTCGCAGTAAATCGCTCATAAAGACAGCGGCTGCAGCACGCGGTGAATATCGTTGTGCTCGCAGTTTATTTGAATTTCAATGCGCCTTTCCCAACCCTATCTCCCCACCTGAAGGAGGCCAACACCACTGGACGGCCGCAAGGGCAAGGTTAACCGATCCCAAATGCTCGCATTAGCAGAAAACTGCGGATGCTTTTCATTAGCGTTGTAGATTCCCGCTTGCATTGTTCTACCTCTCGCCAGGCGATAACGTACGACTACGTTCGTTGGAGGATTATGAACCGAGTCCGTCCGTGTCAGCACCGATGTTTATGCTGTCGAGGTTCGGCGAGTCGAAAGGATTATAAAATTGCATTAGAAACTGACACGGTAATAGGGGCATTTAATTCGAGAACATTCCTGCGGTTGGATTCTATCGTAGATGCTTGAAACCCTATTAAAACCCTTTCCGTGAAATCTGCCAGAATCAAGCCATTTTATCATTTTCGAAGGAAATTTCGGGGCGGACCAGAGACGCGATAAGCGTCTCCGAAACTACCAGAGCCGGCCAGGAGTTCGAGGAGGATGGATGAAGGAACCGTGGCGCTAACATCGCTCCCTGTCTCTGTGCAGTCGCCAATGGCAACCTCCTAGATCCGCGACGAGCTATTAGACTTTCAGAAGGGTGGTTGATCATCGAGCACATACTGGAATCCAGAGTTTACACATCGTAGGCAAATACCCCGCGCGCCCGTCGACGCGCCCCGCCGCCCTTATGGTAATACCCTGACCCTTGGCAGGGGCTCGTGTACGGCAACGAATGCGAGCGTAAGTTTATTACTGGGATCAGGGAAGCTTAGATTCAGATTGTCCAATGCTTCCCGACAAACTTCGGACAATTATACGCGACCGGGCTTGAAATGTTTTCGGTGGGCTAAAACGGACGAGCGTGTGAATCGGCTACGCTGTGAACGATCGTTGGGATAAGAAAATGTTGGAGCTCAGATTTACTTGGATCGGAGACGTTGATCGCTTTAATATACGTAATACGTTAATGGAAATGTTATACCGGGTGGTGATAGAAAATGTAGAACATTTTCGGGCAGAGTGGATTCTACTCGTGAAACTAACAACAATTCATATTTAATTTAACAGAATAGTTTCTTATATTTCACATTTTAATTGACAGTTTTTTGTCAGGTATAAAATCATGAGATTGTTTAACTAAATATTTTTGCGTAAGAATGAACGATATAGACTTCTTGTACATGTAATGAACGTGATGCACATTACCTCCAGCACACTATGTATGGAGTGCAGTAACTTACTCACGAAACTGCATTAACAGTTCTAGCATCCTTGGTAGTAGTTACAAGTATCATGCGCTAACGATATATAGTTAATGGAACGTTCGTGCCCTTATTATTAATAAGCCGACCATCCACGGCACTGAACGTGCTGTTTGCTTGGTGTAATATAGTTTCAAAGGACACCGAGGGGTATTTGGAACAGTAGAACGTTCCAAATTTAACCATTTCTAAGAGATGCTATAATTAAACATGTTTCCATCACATTTTAGAATAATCAATTATTATTAACACATTTTTTTTAATAATCGATTCAGAGAAAATCACCATTTCCCATTTAATAAATTTTATATATCAATACGATGCAACTAATAGGGGAAAACATGTTTCAAATTATATACATATAAATTACTCCACCGAAGTATAACATCTACAAATAATAATCGCTCCAGGGGAACAATATATTAAGATTCTTTAAATTGTACAACTCAAAAAGAAGAATCCCAAAATTTTATGTTATTCTTTTGAGATGAATACTTTGGAGAGAAAATTAATTTCTTAGGTGTATTCAATTTTTTTAAATTAACACACCGGCTGTTCAACGAACTTTGTCAGTCATATCATATCCGGCATTGGTTTTTATTACTACAAGCTAATGGTAAAGTATAGTGTAAAATGTTTAATTAAAACTACATCCTTATCGAATTTACACACACATAAATATATACCTACCAATGGTGGTGTAAATGGTCTCCAATAACCATTGGATCGTTATAATGCATTTTACCTGATATCATTATTATCGTTGAATTTAAATTGTTTACGTAATTATTTATGTTAGATAAACCTCTTACGCCTGGCATGGCAGAAATGCCGAATTTTTCATGGAAGATATAAAGTACAGGTTTCTGCAAACTACGATTTAAAATACACGAAAGAAATTATATAAATATAAATAATAAAAATAATGAAAATAAAATGTTAAGTAACGCAGACAAGAAAGTTTCGCGGCACGACTTAATAATCGAGACGAACGTTATTGAAAATGTGCCGATCCCGCTGTTTCAATCTGCCAGCCCCGACATACATACTTCAATATATCTGACTGTCGTCTACGTCGTCGACCATGTATCTTCGTAATCTCGGGGATATATCGGCACGTGGTACATCCCCTGTATCAGTACTCACACCCAGTCCCTTTAAAGATATACAAGTCGAACGTCTCCCTATATACGTGATCGTATCCATTTTAATAATTCCACGAAGTGATACTTTCTACTCAAACGGATTTCACCCTCACCCCGATCCTCGTCTACATTATCGCCTGTATTTCTTACTTGTCTCCGATATTGTGGTAGAAATTGCGTTATACGAGCTTATTTTCTCCGATTTCATGGAGAAAAGTTGCCGACCGTTTCGTATCCCCGTTTAATGTTTCTTCAATCTTTCCATCTTTGCTTGTTTGCTGACTGCGATATTGATCTACCCCTATACCGAGCACCCACCGTACAAAATGATTCGATGTAAACAAAGTGGAATAATATCCAAGTATTTGCAGCGACTTCCCTGTAACGAATATATATATTCTTATTAATCGATATGTAGCCAAGCAAATTCTGTTAATTAGTTCCGTTTTGGAGTCCCGTGGATGCTACGGAATTTTGTATCGCTAGTACTCGTTGAAATACGTTTCTTTTATTTGAATTCCGTTGGTTCGTGACAATCCCAGAGTGAGTTATGTCAGTGGTGTCTACAGGTGGTCCCTTTGTGTTTCTGTGTCCTCTTTTATACGATGCCTGGTAAAGAGAGGATAAGGGGAATTGATGAACGTAAAGCGAGGGAAGATCCCTATCACGAATGTAATCTTTGCCCAAAGATCATGTTAAACATCACTGACAATGAGCGACGTTGCAAAACTTCATTGCTTCGCTGAACACAAAATTAATTTGTTGAAATACACAAATTTTTCACTCTTCAATCACTTCATCACTTCTTCCTCCAAGTAATTACGTAAATTGTTTTAAAATTCTATTTTTATGTCCATTTAAATGTCTCTCATTCGTATATTATGACAAGAATTCTGTAACAAATGATAAGAAATTGCCGGAAACGTTCAGGTTTTTACGTGTCGTGTATTGATTTTTATTTCACATGAAAATACATTATAATTGATATGAGTAAAATTATATTGTTGAAATTTTCCACAGTATCGTTACAATGAAATTATATATTAATTGGAGATATTTATTTGATTCTGTTTTACGGGCGGAATAAAATGATTTCCATACAGTTATTAATAAATATTTGACGCCCAACCCCATTAATCAGTGTTACCGTCATGTTTTTGGTGCTCGTTTTCAGGCTGTTATTAAATAAATATCAATTTTAACGGAATTAATACGTGTCTGTTCTCTACTATACAAGGTCCAGTGGAGGTATGCATTTAACAATTAACGTACCATTCAACGTTCTTTTATAATGTAACGAATATTGCAATATCAATAACTACTTCAATAAACTGTATCACTATAACTGTTTTCATTTAACTCCTTCAAAAGCCGTGCTTAATATTTCTTGTAAAATGCAAACTCGATAACAAGGAATAAAGTAAACCTAAATTAGTAACACAATGTGCATAAGTGTTTATTGTGATTCTTAAATCATCTTAATGGCCTTTTTGTCAGACAGTCATGAAAATCCTCGAACACCCCCTAAAGAATGTCACTTTTCTGACACGCATAATTCATTTTTTTCCTTAATCTGTTGAAATATTCCTATAGACTAACACAATTTATTATAAAATAGTTAATACTTTCCGATCACACGAAGTTATTCTTCATATTAATCGAAATGACCTTTTCATGGGGTGTACGAAATCTTTCGCGAGCGACTGTATATTTGAATATCCTAAAAACCATTTCACGAAGAGCGGGCTGGCACAATTTGAAGGAAAATCATTCCCCATTTCGCCACTGATAACGCCATATTCATCGTATAATCTGTACATTATAATCCACGAACACCACGCGACTCGTTTCGAGTTAAAACGTAAGTTCCAATCACCCAGGGCTTCCTTATATTACGGAATCGAGAATTTCGCGTTCGAACGAGAACCGAAATCGGGCGTCCATTAAACAATCCCAGTAATTGCGCCGTTCCACCGGAACGAAACGTATTCCTTCAAACGAACTGCAAGAGAATCGAGGAACCCGTTTGCCCAACCCCCTGAACCCTCCCCCATCCCTCGAATAATCGACGTACGCGTTTCCAATAAAATCGTAAAATTCGACGTCGGCCAATTTAGAACTTTTTTCGCGCATATTACACGTATACACCCGAGTGGCCCCTCGCTCTCGTTTATAGAGCTTATCGATCTTTGTCCCAACAGTGGAAAACGTACGTGGTCCGGATGCCCGTCTGACCCCGTGGTATCTTAATAATCTCGTGACGAAGATTTCGAGCTCTCCTCTTCCGTCTTCATCGCCAACAACTCTTCCTTCGTACCACCAGGCATCGATACGACAAGGTGGGATCGCTCTGTGACAGAAAGAAACGAAACAAAAAAGATCTTTGTGGCACGGAAAACGGCGGAACGGAATTTTCACGACACCTTCTGAGAGACACTGTCGCAGCAGGTGAAAACAGGAAGAAGTAAGCCCGAGTTGCCCCAGGTTTCCTCTTCCGGTTGCCGACTGGTTGCCACAAAGGTGGGATCTTATTGTGAAGGTTTGTTACGTTTCAGCGGGTCTGAGGGAAGAGGATGCTATCGACTTTTCTTTAGCCGCGTAATAAACTTTCGGATCGATACAGTAAACAGCGGCGGGCTTGTTGACATTTAGGAATTCTTCCCTCTGGTACTGATATATGTCGATGATGTACGTAAATACAGTTAGGATGTATTGTCAGCTGGTACAATTGCGTCACTTTTTTTTTTATCGATTCGGATAGTATGATGTTACTGGACATGTTCCTTGTGCCACCCCTTCATTTTAGACGTTTGTAACGACTCATATACCTCCGTGAGCTTGCGATATATTACTGTCCAACGAATTCTGCTTAATCCTCATCCGTCCCTTGTGTCAATTTCACACAGTCCTAAGAAGATGTAGGTAAATTTAGCTGAGGCTTCGTGATTTTTATTTGAAAGAATTTGCAAATTTAACTATTTGTCGCTTCATTGTATTAATTTTTACCACTGGGTCAATTTGACACCGAGTGACAAATTAAGTTGGGAAAATGAGAGACGGATGAGGGTTAACCATTTAGGCACTATATGGTATTACAGTAGCTTCCGCCGATGTAACTTTTTATGAAGAACCATCACTATACAAGCGTTTTTCTTATTCATCATGTTAGTAAGAGATGACTAGCCACAGGAGGTAACCACATAAGCAATAATTGTTAGGAAATTGTTTTTTAAGCAGCACATCACTTTCAGATACCCACCAAAACCCTATCGATCGCCCCATCAATTGGTATACTCTCTAAACGAAAAGAATAAAGGACCATTTAACTCCACCATAGCTAGGTAAACGGTGAACCGATAAGGTACCTCGGTGCCCAATAGAAAATCACCCATACATAACACCACAATTTCTTCTATTCTGATGTTCCTTAACCTCAGAATTAAACAAAAATTTCGTAAAGAAACAGTCGGCACTCGACGAGTTAAGGGAATACAAGCAATGACTAGCCAACTTCTTATACCCTCCAGATACATTGTTTTAATCCAAGCAATCAGAAAGACCTCACGAAGCGACCGAACATAAATCTACTATTTCTTTCCCCGATGAAAGTGTTATTCGATTCCGACGAGAAGATACTCGGTCTGATTGATATACGGGTTGCTTTTGTGAAACCGCAACCGAGCTTCATCCCCATTTGGGAACGGTGAAGCAGCAGAATTTCGGACAACAACGCGGTAAAAATCAATTCGGCCGCCCTCCCCCTCCCCTTCGCCGGTCGCGATCTTTATCATCCTCCTTAACGGGGGCGAGAGATCTCGAGAAATGCTGTCCGGGGCCGGCATCGTATTTTTCAGCGCGTCAAAAACAGCCTGGCACATTTATCCGGCGGCCAGTACGTGTTTGAAAAATTACAGTTACTGGAAAAATAAATAACCGGCCATCGCGCCGCGCGCCGTAGAGGCCCGCCTACAAACGTATATTTTACAGAAGCCTGTGCGATAGCTACCAAGCGAAGAGCAGCGAAGGGGCCGACGCGTCGCGCGCGAGGGAGACAGACAACGTTTCACGGGGATGGATGGGGGAAGAGGGTAGGTAGGTCTGCAAAATAATTGCAGGATGATAAACTGTGGTCAGCCAGCACGAACGTGTAGCGAACCGACAGGAATGGCAAAGATGAGAGTACAACGCGAGGGGAAAAAGGAGGTTACACGACAACCGGGCGGAATGATGTATGAGAGGCAGGAAAAGGGGTAGAGAAACAAGAGTAAAGGGAGACACAAGAGCCGGATATACACGTCGAATGGTCATGAGGACCGCGTATAAACGGGAGTCTTCTGGGTTATTCCTTCCGTTGACACAACCGTCGTCTACTTTAGAATACTTTAGTTGCTTCGACTTACTAAATCGGTACAACTCACTATTCTGGCTCTGTATTGGTTTATTTTAGTTAAAGTAGACTACGGTTTTATGCATTCATAGCCTATAAGGCTCTGTGAAATACAACAAAGGACAAAATGTACATCAGATGCAATGTGTTTTCTATTTTATTCTGAACCCATTAAGATACTTAAGAAGGTAAAGAAATTCTTATATTTGTTCTTGTCTATATGAATCATATAAAATGTCATTTTGCATAAAAATCCGCAGTCTACTCATCAGTTATTTTTTAATAATTCGCAAGTCAGTAGATCGAAAGCATATTTAGATAAACTTCTAAAAAGTACTCACACCTGGTGATCTTGACCTTGTCATGTGTTATCAAGATCAACCTCCCGAGTAACCTTCAAAGGGTTTAAATGGCCAATCACTGGTTACTAAAAGGTTATGAACAAAAATATGCTTGAACTATCTCTAACCAACTCCGATCAGTATAATGCTTCAAAGTTGATTAGAGATAGTTCAAGAAAAAAATAATTCAGAGTTGGTTAGAGACAGTTCCAGGAAAAAGGTATCATTAATTTCATCGTAGATTTTTGGTGGAATTCGACGACGAAATAAGCAAGTATTTATTCTATCAGGTTGTTTTTTAACTAGCTCTAACCAACTCAGATGAGTATAATGTTTTGAACAGTACTTTTTTGAAAACACTACGTTAGAAAAGTTTAGATTTCTGAGAAAATTTCACTACGTTTTTCAATCTTTCTTTGTTAATAACTTTTTAGTAACCAATGAACGGCGGTTTAAACCTTTTAAAGGTTACTCAGGAAAATGACCTTAATAACATATGTTTAAGTCAGGGTCATTGGGTGTGTGTGCTTTTCGGAATATTTTGTTGAACTATTTTGTCTAGTATTACCAAATCTCCGTCTTAACCAAATGAAAAATGATTAAACTATTTAATGGAAACCGTTTTATAAATGGGAAGAATTGAATACGATGAGTTGGTTAATTTTCGATGGGTAACAATGCTTGTGAATACCCGCTGAAGATTTTAAAATCGCTGGTATGTGCAACTCGATGATCGATACGTGAAAGCACAAGGGTCCAACGAATCCAGGGATTCTTTTCTGTTTTTTCAAACGGTACGTTTAACCTTTCAATTACCTGCAGTTCACGTGCTGTGAAACCGACGAAGAGAATACGGAAGTTAAAACCTGCTTAAGTACTGGTTCGAATTTCCAGTTGGAAGTTCACGCGATAATTCGCTTGGATTGCCCTGGAGAGGATGACGTGCCAACTCATCCAGAACGGCTATTAATTTTCTGCCAGCAGTTTTTCTCGATTTTTCGCCCCTGTCGTGTCTGGGATTCCTGCCGTGGATAGCATGTAGTTGAAGTGTTGGTCAACTCGTCGCTCCTTCTTCGCCAATCTATATCGTTCAGCTCCTGTGAACGAAATACATGTAAGTGGAACAGTGAAATAAATGATCAGTAAATAACACAATTCTATAACTACAAATAGGTACGGAAGAAATGGTAAATGTGAACAAACTTTAATTATGTATTTTTACATTTGGAAATATTTGAAAAGTTTCTGATACGCGCCTGGTCAGGATGAATGCAAGCAGTCATTTATTTTGAGTGACATTTCACGAAGAACAGTGAAAGTCCATTTATCCCCTGCCTGTTGAGAGTCAAGAGTTGTGCTGTTCCGATGCTAGAAAGTATCATAAATAAAAGGAGATACTACGAACTTTAATTATAACTTTTTAATTGCTGTAATTATTAAAGTTATTAGAAGGTCCGAAATGGCGTTCTCAAGACTCTTCTCGAAATATCTTTTAATTTCTTGCAATTTACGGGATATTGTGTGAATTTTTATTTTATTTAAAAGAAATACTTATTCTTAATCTACTGTCGAAAATAATATACACAGTAGTGTTCTGTAAAGGTCCGGTATTAAATGCAACGAGAAAGTATTCACGAATTCATAGACGTAGACTTTAATTGATAGTAAATTAGAAACTAAATTCATAATGTAGTTTGTTCATCTCATTATTAAAAGCATGAATGGAATTTCAGAAGATCATAACAGTTTATAACTTCCGGATTAATTATTTCCCAATTCTGCAAAATTCTACGAATACATATATAATTTACCGATTGGAAAATAAATCAGACTTATCCGAAGACATTGTAAACCGGAATCCCTTCGGAGTATGAAGGTATTGTGAATCGATTACCCTCGACTCTGGGCGCTGCTTCAAACCGTTTGATTGCTGTGCTTAAACCAGCCGATGCATCAGCCTGACAGGAATTGATTCCCCATCGTCATCGCTATCTTCGAGCTTCGTGTTCCGTTATCTTACCTCTAATACCTCATCGCTTCGCAAGCATTGTCTGAAACGATAATCATTGTCATCGCTCCGCGGAACAATCGACTGATATTTTCCATAATTCAGTTATATTAAACTAGAGGAATAAAGAATCCATGAAAATTATTGTTTCCACGTATAGTCAGTATCTAATCTGTATATTCCGATTAGATTTAATACATAAAGTTATTAAAAGTGCTTCGAAGACTTACTATCAATATCCCTATTACTGCATTCATGTTTACTATTTCTGGTACGGCTGTTTAATAAATAGTTTCCGAATATCTGTTTCCCCTGCATTGTACCCGTATTTGAATTGATAGAACATATTCCGACAATGTATTATATTTCAACAACATCCGTAGATAATACATCATTAACAAGGTAACAGTTTCACAATAACTATACATGATCTATTGCAATCCGTTCATTATTCCAGATTAAAAGTTTCAGTGTACTAAGTCCACTATTAGTGCTCGTTCGGATACATATTATTGTTAACTGTGGGAAACGTACAGATAATATCATCAGATAGATATAATTGCCTGCCGCTGTTAAGATCCGCACAATGACCATCTATTTCGGTGGTAACTAATTTTCCAATTTGTTCAATGGCTATCAGGGATAAGCAATTATTGATCCGGCTGGTTCTGTTCCCTCTATACCGTGGCTGCTGGTTCGTAACCATATTGAAATTCTACCATGCCTACCAGCCATGCGAACTCATTCCGATACGCGTGCACTAATGGCGCCCGCGATAACAATAACGCACGGTCCCTCCTTTAAAATCATAGATTCTGGTGAACGGACTTGCCAACAGCGTCCATTGTAGCCAACCGACCACCCCAGAACTCGGAAAGAATGGTAACGCCGGGCCGCCTTCGCGTTCCATTATCACGAATGCGTCTCGTGCAACGTGGCGTATACAGGGTGTTAAGAAAACTGTGGTACATTCTCATAGGTTGGATTCTACACGTGAAACTAAGACGAAAATCAAGAACGACGAAGGTATGTTCGAGGTTTCGTTTCCAAGTTATTAATTGTTGAAAAAAGTAGGGGAGATTAAGTTATACTACTTGAACTGTCGATTACTACCTGATAGGGTAAACGCACAAATGAATGGACACTTGAACGATTTTGTGACTATTAAAAGTCGAATTTAAAATGGGAACAACATTAATAAGTATTTGGCAGATGAAAATAAAATTTTTCAATGTCTACAACATTTTATAACGTACAGCTTTCAACTTGAAAACTTGTAAAAATGTAATTAATTAAATTAGAAAGAAACGGTACAGATTTCACCAGTGAACGAGCAATATGAAATAAATGAACATTTCTAATCGATGGCGTGAAAATTCTTTGAATACGAAACAAGGAATTGGAAAGAAACAATATTTCGTCATTTGCTTATTTTAATTGATTTAATCTACTCGTTCTTATATACAATGTTCATTTACTGGTACGTGTTCATTTACTGGTGCATCCACCCCACGCGGGCTCGATCGATGACCTAGTTAAATTTAATGAATGGAATAAAATGAAAGGAATGAAACCAACTCGTGAAACAGTTGACGAGCGTGCTTTTCAAGTAGAATAATCCGTCGTGTCAGACGTATTTCGCGCGTATTTCGACTGTATATTCAACGAGTAGTAACTGGGAAACGAAACCTCGAATGTCAATTTCCACGTTCTTGGTTTTTCCTCTTATTTCGATATGTGGAATCCACGTCGAAGTGTCCCACAATTTTTCTCGACACCCTGTATAGCGGTACAACAACGGCCCGGGCATGTCTAAACTATAATATCGCGAGAATAAATCGAGCGCAATGATCCGTTCTGCGAAACGCAGTTGCGCGATGGGGTGGCTAACGATGCAATTTAGTCTGAGATCGATTTACACGGGTCAAGCAGCACCTGGCCATCTGACAGTAGCATTAATGTGGCGGCAGATTGCATGTCTTTCATCATGTCCGCCGGGGACGTGCATGTATCAAGAGTGCCTCGAAGTTAATATTCCTCCTAGGACGCGGCTAATAACCGTTCACTCCCCCCTCATCTGTAAATTAATTGCTCCCCCATTAAACGGTAATAAAGCGCGTAACTTCACCTCCCACCGCTTCACGTTTCGCTATCGACGACTCGGCTGTATATATTACGTTTGATGAATTTCAGGAAGACTACGGAAAGGACGTTCATAATGGTGAGTGGTGTTGTTTGGCGGTATAATATTGGGTCGTTTAAAAGGTTCTTCGTTACATTTTCATTGGAGAAGGTAAACGTCGAAACAGTGTCGTCGAGGTACTTCGAACAGTTATAGACGATTTTTTAATTTTCATGAGAAATAAAGGGAAGTGAAACGATAAACAATCATATTTACTTTCATACGTTGAAAGCCATAGTTTTTGCAACCTTTGTTATTAACAATGCAAAGTATTCACGCGTTGACTTGATCATTCGTTATTTTCATTATTGCTCTACTAGTGATTATATTTATGAAATATTAAATGTTTTTGCTTAGACATTCAATGTTTCTTGGTATAATTTAATGGCACCGGTCATCGGTAACCACCATGTCATTGACAGTCAACGTGTTAGTCATGAAATTTTGCAGAAAGCATATAAGCTATAGGATATTCAATTGTCGAAAGATGGTTCGGAACACTGAAACGTTTAGTCTTATGATAAAAAACGCAAACAAAAACGTGACTCGAAGCATGTTCTCAATAGAAACAATAGAAATGTACTGTAACTGGATTAAAAAAAATGGAAAAACAAATTGCACTGAATTTTTTCTACGTACCAGTTTTCAACTTCAGTTCCTATGATATGAGTTTATGAAAAAAAATCCATAATCGAATCAGCTAAACGTACAAATTTAAAACACGTCGCGTTTCGGTCGTAACAAATATTTTCCCCTTCTAGTACAAGAAGCAATGAAAGATTTCTCTTCGCAGAAATACCTATTCCCAGAAAGGTATTCCATTTTATCTACTATCCATACTGGAATGTTTAGATTATGTGGACTAAATACCAAACGTGCTTCTGCATACCACAGAAAAATAACGAAATTGACAAAGTTCACACATATCAACTGCATATCTAAAATGTAGCAAAACATTCGATCAGTGACACGAAACTACCGTTCAATTTCCAGACTTTATGAATCAGCGCGGGAAACGATACATTTCGTATTAAACATTTTCCGTGGCAAGCTGATAGTGCCAAAACCATTTAAATTTGATTGTTTGTTTTTGCATAATACGTCAGATACTATTATTAATCCCAGCGCGGTGGCTACGATTTATCGGCCGTTCCTTGTGCACACTACAAATGCCATGGTCGCATCGTACGTGGTTTCTGGCTGATAGAACACTGTCGCACAAATCAACCACACGATTCACGGTGGGGTATCTTTGATTCGCGGAGTGCACGCAGCGCGACCGGTGTATACATACGTTTTCAATCCCGACATTATTGCATAGAAACGTAAGAGCATAATCCAACAGACCGTGGCTTGAATATTTACAGGCGGCGGCCAAGCATTTACCATTTTTCCACTGTTTTCCGAGCAACGTCCCCCGCTAGCTTGTTTCGCGTGGAACTGCCGGCTGACAAAGGCAAACTAAAAAAAAAACTTCGCTCTGGCATTCAATTCTCGCGAAAAATGGTTTTCAAAGTCAGCCCCCCCCTCCCGTATTTATTGGCTGTGTGTGAGGACATGAATTCGGTGAAAAAAAATTTCGGACTTTATTACGAGCGGTCCTCGATTTAGAGGTATTGGAGGGAATGGAGGGCCATTGGGCGTGGACGGGTTCGTCGTGGAAAATCTGGCTAATTCTTTGAGGCACACGATTTTAAAGAAAATAAAAATCCTAGTTGCACAGAATTTGTTTTAATATAAAAAAAATTATATAAAAATAAAATATTAAACTGTATGATTATGAGTAACTTGAACTTTTCGAGATGGGTTAAAATATATCTCACCATGGATAAAATGCTAAGCAAAAGGTGGGACAGTTTTTAACCCACCTAACCCTAAAGAGTTAACGGTGGAGGCCTCGAATTGTATATACACGACATATCACTTAGTGCAACTAGATAGCCCCAACGTTTTTTTTTTCCTGAAAGATTGCTCCAAAGCAAGGGCGCACTCTTTTTTTGCTAACTAAACGATTTTCCTTTTGAGACATTTGTGACCTGGACTACGCAACGGTGGTTTATGTGTCAAGGTATCGTAACTTTGGGGTGCTAATTGTTTCTTGTGGAGAAAAGTACACTCCTTCCAATGAGAACAAATCCAGATCTCTAACTCTATTACAATAAATCATCGATGAGTGTTCGAAGGCTCCTCAACGCTGAGTGTTCTGATGTTATCCCCACCACTGAACGTTTGACTAGTTCCACGGAGAACC
>NW_015373918.1:0-62108 GCF_001272555.1 Dufourea novaeangliae | reverse complement strand
ACGTGTAAATGTTCAACTCGGGAAACCGACACGAATTACAGATTATCATGGGACTGTAAAAAACCGAACGAACATCCGGTCCAACCCAATACATTAACATAAAAACAGTATAATATATTTACGTTACACGTTCGAAACACATAAAATCTGGTACTTACACATATCTTCCCAGAAATTTCTCACGAACCACCGGTACACATAAGAAAATTCATGAAATTCCTACCAACGAGGAAATACAAATTCTAACCCGAAATATGCCCACTTACGAGGCAAAGTATTTCGCGTTTCACTTGTATCTCGTGCGCGCTTCGAACGTTGTGTATTTCCGGCACAAAGACGCTACGTCCGGGAACGTAATAAATTTACGCGGAACTGGTACATTCTCCGACAGAAGTAACGAGCTTACGTAAATATCCACGGAAGAGATCAGAAATTATTACGGGTGGAACTCGGTGAAACGAGAGGGTATTATAATCAATGGAATTGTATCCGCCCCTTTACGGGGTCCTTCCTCGTCTTCACGTAGTATTCCGGTTGGGTTCTCGGGCTGTGCTCGAAGCACCGCATTTACAAGGATAATGAGATAGCTAGTGGAAGAAGATATACTCACGTATAACTGCTTTTCCAAGGGAATGGGAACGGCGTGGAGGGGAAGAAAGTTAGAGATCTCGTTTGTTCACGAGGGACGCCGATACGCAAGGACAAGTCCCGACAACAATGTCAGAAAGTTAGCTAAACATCAACCTACCCCCGAGCACATGATCTCGCTGCCCCGACGACATAATATCCTATTTATAATCGTTCACAGCCAGGGAGAGAATTAGCCTCCCGCGTATCAGGTAATCACACGGTACCAGACAATTAATATTCGACGTTCACAAAGTGACAAAGAGGCCCGTGTCGCGTCAGCCGAACCGGGTACGCAAACGTGCACGGGGGTGAGATTATTATATGTGGGCCCATAATGGGTCTTTGATGCACGATCAGGGCGTGGAGAACGATGGATTCGATCAATGAAGTGAGGACAAAGAGAGAGATAGTGCTTAACACTATGACGACCCGATAATACACACAGTGTGTGCCAACTGTTTAGTGGACGATGGCGCGTTACTGGGCGTCATAGGAAGTGTCAACTGGTAATTCGTGTTCCGATGCTCGCTATTTTCCTGTTAGAATGTTTCCCACTCGGAGGAGTCATTCTTAAGCGATCTTTAGAAGTAAGAATTAATAGACCAAGGAACTTGTAGTTTTTCGTACATGTTTGTTCACATTTCACGAAAGCACAGTAAAATTTTTGTGGAATTATATTCTATATTAACAAAGACATTACATGGTTCTTGCAGCGTATTGCTTTGAATAGCTGTCACGATTCAGGTTGTTGTATTCCTCGGGAAAAAAATCAAAGATAATCTTAATCTATGTAAAAGTGGCTATCTTGTGAAGTACTATGAAGCAGAAAAAAATTGTTTAACAAAATAGTAGCTATTTAAAGCAAACGTTCATTGAACTTGCAACTTCTTCAGGTGATAAAAACAAACGATTGCAGATATTGAGCTAATAGTACTTCAGAAGATAAAACTTTGTTGCTTCAATGAATAGAAGCATATCACATTGTGAACACATTTTCAAGGTGTAATACTTTAAAGAAATACAGTTTAAAAAAATCGATTTTTGACCCTTCCTAATGGGAATACCCCCTTAAGTGTTGCTAGTTGAATATAGTCAGAAAAATATTAATAACAACGATCGAATTAATGTGCAGGCCTTATTACATCAATTATAGACTTTCTTGTAGCAATAAACTCCATATTTCTCCGAATAAATTCTTTACTTGAAAACTTATGAAGTCTATAATAGGATACAGAAATACGAATCTCGTGGTGTGGGAAGTTCATCAAAACGTTTAAAACTTTCAAGCGCATTACCCCTCAAATATTAAAATTTCCATTATATTTTGATGCTTCCTACCACTTAATATTTATATATGCAGAACGATCCGGTACGAACGCTTCCGGCAAAGGACATTATAATTTCTGACGGTAAAATAAAAATATTAGCTTGCTCTTTCGATTCTCACAAACGTATCACAGTATGTATGGACAGCGAAAATTGTATTCAGTTTAATTATTGGTTACGCCATTTGGATACTTTACAGAATTTGCCTTTACGAATTTCATTTGTAATAAAAATGATACACAATTTCAGGAAAATAATAACAGAACACGAAAGTTTGAAACTGTATTCTGACAATTTATTATATCGAATGTTTCTGATGGCGACCGTGTTATCATGTGAATTGAATATTCGATAAAAATTAATAAACAGAGAAATATAGATTTCAACCTGCTCGACCTACTCGTTATATTTGTTATTTTCAGTTGTGTAAGTAAAGAAATATTACAAGTAAATGCTATATAAAAGAAACTCAGAAATATTAAAAAAAATTACATCCCATTTTCTTCAAGGGACCCAAGGAAACGTCCCAACGAGAACGTCCTTATGCACTATAAATATATATTGATCCTTTAAAAAAAAACAATATATACGCCCGTCGTATTTTTTCGTGCAGTGGATTATTACAGAAACGTTATCGATATGAATCGAAACATGGAAGTATGATTTTGCTGCGCTCGTAAATTGATATTTAGTTCGAACGACGTTATCATGTATCCTAAATAAATGTCAACGAAGCAATTGATAAATGTTTACAGGTGCACGTATACCACTTCAGCGATTTAATAAAACGTTTTCTAGCTAGCAATATATTAAATGATGCTGTAGTTTGTGTCGGGGCGTGAAAAATACATATCGATAATAAAATTTTACGAAACAAAACTCAATTCATGTTTTTATTGCAACAATTTTCTCGTTCCTCTCGTATAGAAAAATAGAAGACACACGTTGCGTAATACTTCCATCGAGAATCTCCAGAAATCATTAGTATGGTTTCAACAAAATCGATGTTACGATTGATTTCGTAAAAAAAAATCAAACTAATTGGTTAACGAAGTTCGTCAGAAAACGATTCTATCGTACGTAAATTCTAAACAAAGGAATAAAAACCTTAATGAAACCAAAACCTTCAAGTTCGTAAAATTCTAGTTACAATCAATTCAACGACAGTATTCACAAAAACTACAATAGAGATCGTAACATATCCATCAAACACAGAAAAATATACATGAAACACAATTTCTATCTCAAACACCCGAAATTCGAGGAAACTATTTTCCTATGTGGAGGAAACTCAGCGTATAATAAACTCGTAGAAAAATTACGTCGCCTCTGTCTCTTTTCGTCCGACGATTTCAATGAAGACCCCCACCCCCCTCCCTTTCCTGTCAACTTCTCAGCGTCGCAAGCCAAAAAACGCTGATCGTGGCACAAAATTTAGAAGGATTTCTGAACGAGAGACGACGCCGGGACTGAATTGGCCAAGGGGAGGTGCACACTGTGCTACGAATCTTACGAGGCTATCCAGATAATTCACATCGGAGCTTTAACGAGGGTCCATAAAAACGTACCCGTGGGGGGGGGGGGGGAATAGGGGGGGGACAAGCCGTCGATTTTCCTCAGTTCAGACGCCGGCATCTAACGCGCGCCTCGGCTCCTCATCGGGTCCTAACGTTCTACTCCTATGTCCGAAGCACGACTACCGTCACCCAAGCAAACAGAAATTAATTAAAAGCAGCGGAACAACGTTTGCTCCCCTTACGGGAGACAGTTCACCGGTGACTCTGAAACAAGATTACCGGATTTGCTGTTTTTGTGCTCGGCCGCGGAACGTAATTCGTTCCCTAGAACCGTCTCGAATCGAGGCGCGTCGACGTCGCCATCGGACCAGCACGCCTGGCGGTGGCGTCTTCTTCCATAGAACGACGCCCGGATGTCGACAGCGATCGTCCCTCTCTTATTCGTTCCTTACCAAACCCGCAAGAAGGTATTTTTGTTTCTTCGCTGGCAGTTAAAGGCTAAAGGGATGAAGGTGGGGGATCGGAGGGAAACCACGGATGAAGGGTTCACAATTTGGCAGAAGAAGAAGCGACGGAGAGACGGCGCTGGCACCACCCCCCCTCCCCAAAGTTAACTTACTGATTTCCACGGAACTTGCCGCCGATTAATTGGTTTACTTCCAGGCGCATACCGCGGGCCAACGAACTTCACCAACCGAAAGCTTGTTTTGCCCGAGAACTTGTTTCCCGAATTTCGACCTGGATTCCACCAGACGCGTTGTTGCTACGACCTATCGATCGGAATTAAGACTCGACGCGTCAGAGTCGGACGATACTTAATTGGAAGAATCTGGTGGACGTGGTTGGAAATAATTGAATGTACAGGGTGCTCCAACTTGAAAGGTATGCTTCTTGTTTTGGAGGCTTTGTCGTGGAGAAATGGTGACAGATCGGATATGATTGTAGCAGATTTTTGTTACAGATCTGCTAGAACACTTCGTGGAGTGTTGGGACATTTACCTAGGAATTAATATTACGGAGCTCGTTGGCAGACGGTGTGAAAGAGGATGGTGACGTTATGTCATTTTGGATAATTTAACTCTACTTGGTACCACAGTTGAATTTTAATGTAGTAAGTTTTCGAAATTCCAATTGATTTTTACAAGAATGTTTGACTAAAATAATACTGAACATTTTCAAGTGGAAGTGTATATAACGATAGCTGGATGTAACCTCGACCTACACTCTTTATTGAACTTCTGTTTGAACAAGACGGTGTAGTCTCGATTCATTGTGAGAAAAAATATTAAATGCAATTAAAATCATATCTCCTTTTACTAAGAATATCTTCCACGTTTCTCATATATCATCACCCAAGGACTAAAAATACATAAACCGGTCAAGGTTCCTATTCACAGTGACTTGATAAAAAATTCAGACCAAAGGAAAATCCTGTGTACCAAGATACCCTCAAGGAAACTGTGACAAATCTACGCTCCAAATTTCTTTTACCACCCCCTATGTTCTTGTTCGGAAGGAGACAGCCTACTCGAAAATGTTGCAGTCAGGGGTGGTCTTCGAGGGTCTGAACGGTTACAAATGGTTCGATTATATCGACACAACAGAAAGTTAGGCCGCCTCCCTCGCTGAAGACGCATTGCGATATTTTTGTTTACTTCCCGTGACTATTTTCATTTTCCCAAACACGGGGTAAGTATCCACTTCGAAGGGTAGTTATTCGGGACGGAGAGAGAACTCAAATGAAGAAAATCAATATCGTGGGTGAAATAACATCCCAGGTATAAGGAAAAGCCGCGCCATCGAAAAATATTGATACTTTAACTAAGGAGGAAAGTTTGGTCGATCTACGGAGTGAGGTAAGAAACGGGCGTTCGCGGGGGCGGCCGAGAGGTGAAGGAGGGGGTGGCAACTCGGCATCTGCGGCGGCTGGTATTGACGGGTCTCCAATTCTATCAGACTCCAAGAAAATATATATGTATTGGATGGCACATTATCGCATATTAGTCATAAAAGTTTTTTCGCCGGTTGGGAGGGTGCTTGGAATATATATATCTCGGGTCCGTCTCAAACGTCCACCAGGATTATCGTCGTTTGAACGACGTCTTCGACTGGCATTAATCATGCCGCTATGATTGCGAACGGATGAAGATAAGAAAACAGGGGAAAGTACGATTGGAACTTTTAAAATAATTCTTGACTTATCGCTGCAACGTGTTTATCACGACGGCGAGGAAAAAATTTAGCGACAGAGGAATTGTCTCACTTCGAGACATGAATAATGACATACAGAGTCTCTTATTTAAATTGGTCCACTTAAATATCTTGGAAACTTCGGATGAAAAGCTGTCACTCTATTGATCGTTAAACTAAAATAGAACCAAAGTTGAGATCGTATCGAGGGAATGCATCCATCTATCACTAGACGTTAATATACGCTAGCCACTGATGTAAATTTATATCACAAGATTAAAAATCTGATTTCGATTTTAGGTTAAATTGACTCAAACGGTACACAAATGTTAAAACAATATCGTGCACGAAATTGTAAATCTATGATCAATGGAGTTATAGATCTAACCTAAAGGCGAAATAAAATCAAACAAATTAGAAAGAATCTAACGAAGTTTCGAATTCATTGGTGAAATTTCGATTTGATTCACTTGGCGTAGTATTTCTCTCAATTATGCGTTAAATGTTCTAATTCAATATCAAGCTTACCAATGCGGTCACTGTTTCCGCCAGAGCAGCCTTGAGGAAAGAAAATACCAGTCCACTGGGATCGACGGAAGGAATTACACGTCAGCCAAAGTGGTTTACATGGACACGCGTCCGTAAGCAATAAGCGACTGACAGCTATCGACAGTCGGCGTTACTGGCCGATGTTAAAGCACCCACGTCTGACGCCTATCGCTTACCCCAATGACATGTTGTTCACACCTCCGATAAGCCTAGTGACTATGCTCGGCCGCACTTTGTTACGTGGCGATGAATCCGAAATTGCTTTCACGGCGCGTCAACGACTGCGAGCGATAACCATAATAACTAGACAACGGGTCTTTATGTAAAATGGCAGTGAAGAGAATTTTTCTAAAAACAGAAATTAAAATAGAAACTTCTTTCTGCTCTTGAGGATTTCAATTGGCTATAAAGAATAAAAATAATTTTGTTGAACTTAATGGAAGTTTTGTCATTGCATTTTCCATATCTATATGCGCTATAAACGTGGTCTAGTAATAACAAATGCATCGTGTTGAAGATATTGACTCAAATCATAAGTAGACAGCGAGTGGTTTTGCAAACTTCCATTTCCGTAGCTGAAATCTAAATGAAATTTATCTTCTCTTAATGTTTCATTAAAATTCAAACTAAACGATTCTATTTTTAGAATTTTGTGATGCATATTATAATATTTAGTTTATCGTATTTTGCACAAGAATACTTGATATTGTAAACGCAAGAAATGTGCAATCTAATTATAAACAAGTTTCACCGAAAATAGTGCAAGGATGAAAAATTGTTATGTAATTATATATATATATATGTTACTTGCTTGTTAATACGTACGTTCATCAAATATTTAAACTACATTTCAGATCATATACACCTGAGAGCAACAGCTGCGTTAAAGTACACTTTACCAACCCCTTGTAAGCTAATATTTTCCTTTCTAAAGGAAATCTTTATTCAAACTGGAAACTTTCTCTGCATTGTCGAAATCTCATATGACCCTAACGACGAACAATGCAAACCCTCCTAGAGCTTTAATAACACTGTAAAACAATTTCATAAACCTACCTATATACTGTAACATAACACTCCCGTTAATACTTTAGGAAGCTATATACTCCTGCACGTATTTCTAGACACACTCATACTTAACACATTGATTATTATAGCGATCATCATATTCATTCATACGAAGGAACATTTAAATTTTAAACAGAAACAGATTTTGTTAACATAATTAACACCAGAACTGTCAGCAATTTATAATAAATTAAATCGTATAATATATTAGTATGAATAATATACAATACGACATAGTATAATGTAATATAAAGTGCACAAGAAATTAAGGGTGAACAGAAATTCTGACAGAAGCAAATTTCTATTATTAATTTTAAACCAGAAATTCATAATTTTGACTGGTTTGGTAGTTCTATTATTAATAGTGGAGTATTAATACTCAGAACGTAAATATAGGGTGATCCTCTCGTTGCGCAAAGTCAAAGGTTGCGGTTATTTGGAGCAGCATAGGCTTTAGTATGCGCAGCGAGAGGATCATCCTGTATTTATACCGTCAATAGCAAATACATACTTTCACAGCTGTCCTTTATCATTATAATATTTAACAAGTATTTTATTATATCGGCAATCGTCAATATTGAAGGAATGATAATTATGAATAAATAAACTTGAATTGAGTAATAATTATTTTTTTAATGTACGATAAAGAACAGAAAATTCCAATAACACGTACCTCATATTTTGGTCATCATAGTTTACATAAAAACAGTCGACATAAAAATCAATTAACATTTAACCAGAAAAATTAACAAGACAATACAAATTTTTAATATAATATTCGAACAAATGATTTTTCTTAAATGCCAAGCCTCTGCTTAGCTTTCGTTTATTATATTTTGATTGATTCCAGAGCCTCCCCCCACTGATGGAAATAGCGCCGTTGCTCATGTCGCATTCATCGAGTAATCATTGTATTTTAAAATAATTAGCAGCAAAGTATGGTCCCAACAGTTAAAACATGGTCAGTCAACGTGTTAAAAGAAATCACGTTTCGAGGGATTCAGGCCAGAAATTCTGCTCCATAGATCATGGTAGCCACGTTTCCTTTCTACAACCGTACATTCAATTTCGGTATTCGTTAGTAGACGCGTTCGACGGTTCTCCGAATAGTTCTGCCTCGCTCCCTGACCGTTCCCATTCGAGTTCCATTTCGCGGAGGAACGGTATCATTCTCGGGGCTATTATCCGCAGCCACCGAAAACTGTGTACCGTATACCGTAGTGTGTACGACACTCGAGAGGGAACCGATACGCCATGAATCACAGAGCTCCGTGGCGTGTGGGACATCGGATTTCATTTATAAAGCAAATAAATCTTTAAGGCGCGAAACCACCGGGGTCAGCAGGCAGCGGGGGATGAAAAGAGGCGAGGAACACCGCGGCGAGGACGGCTGAAAGGGAGGGAAGAGGACAACGGGGAAAGTTGAACGCGAAAGATTTGCGACCAGAGGGGGGAAACGGGCGAATACGATCGCTAACTGCGACGAAATATCGTATCGGTGAATTGTCTTAGATGCAGGCCGTATGGTGCTGTTCCCCCCCGCTGGGAGCAGGCACTTTTCCAAGAAGTGACGAATTACTGGCTGCCGCAGCCGCGCTCATTCTGTACCACGATATCTCGGAGGTTAATTGAAATTCTGCGTGAACGAGTATTTATGTAGCTGCTATTTGCCAACACCGTGAATGAGTTACCGTGCACCCGTGCTCGCAAGTACGGCGGGGATGATCAAATTATTTCAGCCACCTGGATGAATTGACAATCTTATGATTTTAACTGTACTTTTTGTAATGTACATCAATTAGGTTTAATTTTTAGTGAACAACAATTAATTGAAAATTATCCAACGTGAAAATTTTCAGAAACACGAAAAACATATTTTTCGCCAAAGTAGATAATAATTGTTGAAGGTTTTATTCGTTTCCTAATGATTCTTTGGGTTTATTTGATTTTCTGTAAATATTCTAATATTTTTGTACGGAAGTCTACGTGCAGAGAAGGTTCATACTAAAAGAAGTGAACCTGTGGATGCAAGAATTGATGATTTTAGGATTAATGATGTGTTGGAGTCCGGGATAAGAAACTAATAGACCGACTGTATATTAACCCTTTGCATTCCAGTCGCCTTGCTGTTACGCCACCGCGAAATATTAAGTATGCTGTGTTTATTGCAATGCAAACTAAACACTGAGGAATAAAATTAAAATTTTGTAAATCTTATGAATCGTTATTAGGAAAGCAACAGTTACATGGTTCAGAAAATGCACGACAAAGATATCTTTAGGTTTCCAGTCACTTAAAAGAAAAGTGTCTTTAAGTGCTAAGAGTTAATAATACAATATATTTCGGCGATTTATAGTCGGAAGAGAAACTACAGCAATAAGTTAACTTTTACTGAAATGAATTCTACGAATCATGCCCAGTTGACATATGCGACGTGAATTATGGCTGAATAAAGATAGTTTCAGTCTGTTTCTGTCTTCTTCGATTGATTTCAACGGTCTTTTATATATTTCAGAGCACCAGACTAAAGGCAGAAGGCTGATGAGTCTAACTGGGGTGTTTTGGAGTCACTATTAGTTACCCTAATGAATAATGTCGAAGGGTACGCTATAGATAACACGAGACAAATGGACGGAAAATGTTACTCCGCCAAGATTAAGGGAAGCTAATACATCAAGACTGAACACGTAACTCTTATAATCTGTGGAGAATTATGTTTTGCCATTTCATTAATTATGAAGCTGTCTATTATACATTTTGACAGGTGCTACGATGCTATTTCTGCAGAAATTAAGAACATACAGCGGGTGTTCAAATTATTAAAGCTACAGTACGAAAAATATGTCTAATAAAATGGTATTTTGACGATATTCTGTCAATATTTTTCCATTGCTGTCACACTTTGAGAAGAAATGTATTAATTTTTTTTTTGTGATATAAAATAAATTATTTCTTCTCAGCAGCATTCATGTTGCGTGAATGTTTTCTATTGCATTGATTGAAGTGTCCATTGAGTACCGCTGATTCTTAATTAAAAGTTCCTTTGATATGCTTATGACATCCGTTAGCACATTTATTACCTCTATCCGGGTTTCACGTTACATATTCCTGAGTCATTGATAATATGCGTAACGGTAACGACCGTAATCACACGATCACGTTTACAGGCATTAATTTCGTAATCAGAGCATAAACTGATCAGGCCATTAATTGGCAAACAAATGAACAACGGTACATTATGTTCTCGGTCAACGAATAATTACCCAATAAACCGAAATCGCTCTATCATCTATAGCAGCTGTAACAATTACTTCTGAACCTGAAAAATAATTATTACGCTACTATTAGACGTTTTACTTCCTTAGAAGTGCATGTAACTGCGACAAAATTTTTGCTTTCAGTGATTTGTCCAATACCGAATGTAAAATATCGATGACCGATGAAATAATAAACGTGAAAGGATTTTGGGAACACAAAAGTCAATTAAGCGATTCATTATTTGACATATTGTGATTAAATGAAGAAAAGTTTCGATAAATGCACTAACACGAACCTGATTAATTTTTAATAATCTTTTAACTCTCTGATCCTTAAATCGTTATTTCAAAATTATGAGACTGATATATATATATTGTATCCTGTTGATTTTAAAGTCGAAAATATAGATATTACACAGAACCATTCTTTCCATTTTGTCCTTTTTTCATTTATTTTTGAAAGGAATACTTGAATTTCTCACAAAAGGTGGAGATCTACTTCACATCAGTGAAACTACGGATCCTTGCTCACAAAAATTAGATATCAACCAGCGACAGAATTTGGCACATTTTTAAAATGAGTATTGCACCGGTGCTACACTGGGCGCTAAAGGGTTAAAGAGAATATGTAGTCATATTAACTACCAAAAATGATAATTTTATTGTTAATCAACTCTGAAGATTGAAAGTGCCTTCCTGGAAGAGTTTACATTATTCTTGCTAAGAGAACATCTTATAATTCAATTTCCACTTGATTTCTTAACCGACCGTGTACAACACATCACCCACAGTTCTAATTTTACGAGACTCAGACGCCTATTCCCGATGACTCACCCATAATTCCAAACAATTCATCCCACTCCCCCCATGTTTCTTTCTACAGTGTATTATTGAAGAAACGTCTAAATGTTCCACGCTCCACTTCCTATCGGTCCACGAAACGGGAACGTTACCATTGTACCCGAACTTTTAATCGGCGGTGTACTTCGCCTTTGCTCGACTATCGGTTTCTATCGCTAAAGTGAAGATCGATGACACCATTCTTCCCCGCATGGCCGGTCAAGGAAGAGGAGAGTCGTCATAGGGGGGAAGGAAGGGAAGGGAGGGTGGGTACAAGGGACCCTTTTTAATCGCGAGGTAAAATTGTTATGATCCTTCATTGTTGCCAAGTGGACGGCGTCCAAACGTTTCGATGTCACTATGGTTTATCCAATCAACCGTGGCCACGTGAAAATAGCTGTTTCAGCACGGTACAACGATTGCCTCTACGTGAGCCTGGTCATCTACGTAGACACATACAGACACGGTTGATTCGCTTCTTGAGCACGTAATATACTTTCATCCACCTGATTTTACCATCGATCCGTTCCTCCACCCTTCAACCCTCGCGGATCCTGTCCTACCCCCACTTTCGAATAGCCTCGTAATTCCTCTTTCGTCGAAATTTCGCGTAAACCCCAGGAATCTTGGAGCTGCCACTGTCCCCCACATTTGGTCCCACCTCGGGCATCAACGATTTTCAATTTTCGCGGATGTATTTATCCGCTTAACCATTACGACGGAAGGATGGTGTATGTGTGTTGGAGAGTGGTGGGAAGGGGACAAAGTTGCCGGAGAGGCTCGAATCAATGAAGCGAGGAGAGTTCGTGCCACCGAAACTCCCAAACCACCCCCCCCCCATCTTCGCCGCCCCATTCTTTCCACCCTTTCCCAATCTCCTCCAGACCGGGGCGCGGGTCTTTCGTTAGATACCGACTGTGCATTACGGCCCCATTCAATACTTCTGCAAGGAACCGCCACGAATCAACGTGGGTAATGGTTTTTGCAGCTATTAACGTTCGACTAACGAAGGAAAAGCTTGCTGCCTGCGGTGGCCGGTTGCGTTTGTAACTAGAAACTAGAAAGTCAGCTCCTGCGAGTCGACGGAGATGAATTTTCGGGGAGGTTTGTAGAACGAGGACGGGGGTGGCGTTTGGCACTCATACACAGCGAACGCCGGGGTCCAGCTCTCGGGGGCTGGAATAATTGAGTTCTCCATTTTCTAACGACCGGCATCTTTCACGTCCAGGGGAACTAAGAGCCAAATTAATTGAGCAGATTGAAAGGAAAGGAGTGTTCCCGGGCACGGTTGAACGAGGGGGGATGGGGGAAAGACAAGTTACCCTCCCGTACGATTTCGATGTTTCTTCTTTCCTTTAACGAAACTTCCCGTGCTCGTTGGTATTCCGACCTTTCGTATACGTTGCCCCGCTTCTGTTTTTGTATTTCGCGGCGGGCGAGATGGAGGCGCCTGGTTCCAGGAGCGTGGGTCCGGCGAAATTGAATTAACCGGAAAGAACGATCCCGAAGACTAATGGACTTCCCGGATGGGAATACTGAAATATCGCCGGAACAACAATGGGGAAAGAAAGGGAAAAAAAACACACAGAGGTGTACGGGATGTTATCGGTCATCAACGACCGATCGATAGATCCTCCATCCCCTTCGAACCAATGTCGTTCGGTCCGTCTGTGACGTCAGAGGAACTTTCGTTCCCTTCGTCGTCACAGACGAAGCGGGGAAAATTGAGTTACGATGTCATCGCTATCCTCTCGAATGTCGCCCGATATGGAAACGAGCCGAGACTCACCGTCGACCGCGGAACTTCGAACCACGGTTTCTTCTTGCGCCTGAAAACCCTACCACGGTGTGCCTTTCACCGCTGATCCATCCTTTGCCCCTCTCTCTCTCTCTCTTTTTCTCTTATCCTTAACAATCGGAATGGTCTCTAGAAGCGTTCTGCTTTCTTTGTGAATTATTTCATGACTTACAGTTTGGTATTATTAGAGTTCAGTATGATTTATGTACAAGAAAATTAGGGATCGATTTTTCGAAACGTCGTAACCTCGAAACCCCTTGAAATAAAGAATTATGCATAAATTTTGTTGGGAACAGTTCTTAAAATGAAACACTCTTCTCACGAAACATATCGGCGCTTCGAGTTTCGAGAGTTTCGAGTTTCGAAAGTTTTGAGGATTTCGAAAGTTTACGAAGTTTCGAATTCGAGTTTTCAGAATTTGAAAATTATGTTTCAACCCACCCCTAAAGAAAATGAATGGTTTTGTCCCTTAAATGTTGCATTAAGTAATGTAGTAAATTTAACTTAATTTAAAGAATGAAACAATTTTTCGGATAACTTTTTGATATCTTCAAATGACTATTATTTTTACATTAACATTATTTCTCCGCTATTAACGTCTATAATTTACATTTTACGTAAAACAAACTTGTTTGTAGTTCTAGCTATTCAAACATTTCGTAAAGAAAATAGGTAATTTACAATTTTTAGAAAATTTACATTATATACTGCGTTATTATTTCGACTATTCTCGCTCGAATTTTGTTTATTTGGATAATGCACCGACCGAGCCGCTCTGATCTGTTTGTTCTAAACTGCGAATTTGCTGCATAAAGCCGATATATCTGTTCAAGCTTCTGCCTTTGAGTACCACGCGTAATTGCATTGTACTGAATGATCACCTTGTAGACAAGAACTTATAATTAATATTATTGTAGTTTGCGCGATGTTGACATAATTCACGTTTAAACGTACATGAGCAAGAGAATCAAGATTCTAGTGTATTGTTACTGATACATTATAACGACATATGTTTTCATTACATTGACAAAGAATTAAGTCTAAACAACAATTGCAACGGAAATTCATAAAAATTTATCAAAACTAAAATATACGATCATTCAGTTAGAATTTATGTTCAATGTTTTCCACTGTAGTGCATAATTTTAATGAAATAATACATAGTGAAAAGCAACAGTCTCTAAACTGTTAATAATATTATATGTTTGCCAAGTGTCTAACCATTCAAGAAAAATTACTATTTTATTTTAAAAATTGGAATTTCCACGTTCAAACAATTAAAAATGACGAAACACTATTTTATCTTTTATTCGTTATTCGAATCACTTTATCTAGAAAAGGAATACCCTAATTCGAAAGAACCTCCAGATTTCCATTATCCATGTGTATCGTATAACACGTACCTGAACTTCACCTTAGATCACATCAGCAGCGGGGCAATATCGCGCAACTTTCGTCCGATACGGTCTCCATTTATCCATTAACAGCATGTGTCAGAAAGCCGGTCAACGTTCCATTATTAACTTGTGAGGAGCGCGCTTTGATTTTGCGCGAATACACCGAGGGAGGAGCCGCGGTCTAACTACATGGTAATCCAGCATTCGGCGGTTTAACACGATAATGATTGCCGGAACTTTCATCTTATCGGCAAATTAGATCGTCTGCTGATTCTAGGAGAGGGGAATGACGCCCCAGGCTTGGCCGTATCTTGTCCTGCCTACATTCCTAGATCGTCCAGTTCTGGTGTCGGAAAATTAGTTTAACCCTTTCGTTACTATAGATAAGACTAAAGTCACCAAATAACAAACTTTCAATGTGTACTAAGGGTGACCTTCTTAAAGGATCTACGGTTCTTGTACCCTGGTGGTGGGCATAGTCACCCTACGCTTCTTGTATCTTAATAGTGACCATAGTCAACCAACGCTTATTGTATCCTAATAGTGATCATAGTCACCCTACGGTTTTTGTATCCTAATGGTGATTATAGTCACCCTACATTCCTTGAATCATTATGCTGGCCATAGTCGCCCCACGGTTCCTGTATATTAATAGTGACCATAGTCAACCAACGGTTATTGTATCCTAATGGTGATCATAGTCACCCTACGGTTTTTGTATCCTAATGGTGACTATAATCACACTATGGTTTTTGAATCCTAATGGTGACTATAATGACACTATGGTTCTTGTATCCTAAAAGTGATCATAGTCACCCTACATTCCTTGTATGATTATGCTGGCCATAGTCACTATACGGTTCTTGCTTCCTAATGGTGACCATAGTCATCCTTCAGAATCAGAATTTTGTATTAGTTTAGAATTTACTCAAATTTTATGAATTCATTAATTACATGGATTTATTAAGCACAAATGTAACACAGTCTACGATAAAGTGTAGTCCCGCGACTCGATTGTCCCATAGAGAGAAAGCACAATGGCGGCCAAATCCGCCGTAGCGAAAAGGTTAACAGTATCTAGTCAGGCCATTACCAGAAGAAAATTCAATCGTCTATCGCGCAGTGTTACGCGTTCAGTCCGTGCACGATCGTTTCCCGCGAGTTTCGTAAACGGGACACGAACAACGCGTGAACGGTTTTACAACCCTGCTGGAAAATAGGGGTTGCTTGCCTCGTTTCGGATCTTGTTTGGCCACGGCGATGACACGGTGTCATGCGAACTGGTATTTACAACGCTTGTAACTGCACCGACTGGAAGGGAGGCTGCGAACGACTGGTTCTATCTCGTTTAAGTAGTCTCGTGATTGTTTATCTTTGTTTAAGGTGAATGTAATTAAAGCGAGGTTCGTTATTGCTTGTGACGGTTGGACACTTGATGGATCGAATTTAGTGCCTTCGGAGGCTGTGATACTTTTAATTATAAATCGTTGTCCGGATGGAGGTTGCGTAGCAACTGACGGAAGAGGAAATTGTATGGTACTCCGTCCGATTTTCTTAGGAATCTACACTTTTTGTACGGCTACAAAGTACGATTACGTGTGTTTCTTGTATTAATTCTTTGGACAATTGTTATTTTCAGACTGTTGTGACTAAAAAGTTGATACGAAGGTTGCTGGAGATATTACTTTACTTGCAGTGTAATATCATCCAGGCGACAGTGACGAAATAATTAGCATCCAGTTGCTGTTTATCAGTCAAAAGTTTCCACTGTCGCGAGAAATAAATGAATTCTCATTACGTAATCTTATTATATATGGAAAATATCCCCGTATGTAAAAAAAATTTATTCATAAAAAATTACTGGATCTTCAAAGAATTACTCTAAAATTATTCGATTGGGAATTTATGTAATAAGAGAAAATTTTAGGTTAAATTTAATCAAATTTTAAAAGAATTACTCTTAAGTCCCTTCAATTAAATAAGTCTTCTTTTGTTCTTTCGACATTTCTTTCTATAAAATAATCTACGCAAAATTTACCGTTGCACGAGCATTCCTGTTGCAAATTGAATTTGGTATTTAACAATGGCAGGTGTAACAAATGAATCAATACGAAGGGGGAGGAGGGAAGAGCGCATCTCGATTCCACGAAAGTGATCAACGGTACATCAATTCAGGATTTACCGGCGCGTATAGTTTCATAGCGATTCTCACGAAGATTTAGATGTATCCTGGGGGTTGAGAGGGGTATCGCGAAACGCGTGCCGGTAATCGGATGCCGCTTACAATCGTACACATCTGATAAATTCTCGTACACGTTCGTGCGGCCGAGCTGTACAAGAGTTAATCAACTAATGTGAGGCTAATCGCCGGTAATCGTTAATCAGGCTTGATTACACACGCGGAATAAAGTTCGATTCGTAAGGGGTTAATCCTATCGATTGGCGGCACTCGAGGTAGCGCTAACAGAGTGACCAGCTCATTCGCTACGATAACTTTACACGGGTGTTCATGCAATTATCACTGGTCGTTAACAAATATATACAGAACAAAACATTTCTTTCCTTTTGGACTCACTGTTAAACGTAAAAGACTAGGTATTCAGATTTTTCTATTAATTAGCTTTTACCTTTTTCGATCTGAATGAAAAAATTTCAATTAACAAAAAGAAAATTATATTTCTTTTACAGGGCACTTCTCTGAACCTACATTTATTTTCAAGTGGAAATAATTACTTGTGTTATAAGTAATAACAATTCAGAAAATTGAACGGTACCCCTACTTTCTTAAAATTTTAATGGCTAGCATAGAATTCTTCTAAACAGTGAAATTTACCTATTCTAAGCACGTGCAGAAAGAATTAATGAAAAGGAGAAATTCAAGAATAGTTGAACATTGTTGAGAAGCACAAATTGATTGAAAATCATAATACAATATTTTCTTAGCTCTACGAATGTCAATGTAATTGAAAAAATAATAATTCTTATTAAAATATTCTATTTATTCTTTAATTCTGCAACGCCCCAGTTTTCCATTCATAAAATTGACCCGTTAGAAGAAGTTAAGCTCCAAATCTGTTCGCTGCTAAGGTTAAAAATCTGTGCGTTTGTATATCGTTTGAATAATTCCAAAAGCAACGTGAAACTTTGAAACATATTTTTCATTGATAACACTGACGCGGTAGACGAAATTAATCCTTCAAAGCCTTTCCGTTGCTGAAGTTCCAAATTCTAAATCTATCCGCTTATAAATCGTTCGAACGGTTCGAAAAGCGACATAAAAATTTCAGAGACTTCCACTTACCAGCCATATCCGCACTTTCAGCCAAACATTTTATAAATACTGTAAACACTCGTCGAATAAAACATATGTTCAAACACTCACGATATTCAATCGTTGTTAACGGCCACGACGAAAGCAGCCGGGCGTACGAAACGAGCAGTAAAGTATTCGTGACGATTTCCGACGTAAATCTACTTCACTTGGAATCTACTTGGCGATATTCCGAATAAGTCGTATAATCCGTCGTTCCAAATGTATTCTTGCCAAGAATACGCGATAGCTGTGGTCAAAAACCGTGCCCCCGGCATTTTCTCATTCGAGACACGGGGCATAAGTTTATATGAAAAAGATGAGTGACCATATTGCTCCGTCCCCCCCACTATCATCGCCACCCTTCGCAGTCGGTGAACCGACTATGAATCTCCTGGTTGGCCGAACGAATAGAATGCCCGCGAAGCTGGAAAAACCACCAACGTGAATAACTCAGCCGATAGATGTTACTTGAAATTAGATTCTATCGATTCTCGGTTCCGTATCTGAGCGAGGCTTATAATCAATCCACTGTGAAGGTTAATAAAAAAAAAACAGAAAATCTTCTGTGAAGAATATGGCCAATGTATCTCCACCGTGTTATATGACAATATCAGAATTCTAAATCGAGGATACGTATCGGTTGCTTGAAAAAGTTGCACTTCCACACGACCGAGGTACTATCTGACACTTTGACGTTCACGAAACGAATGACCCCTGCTCGGTTATGTTTAGCAGATAGCGAAAGGTAAATGGTACGTCCCCACCCCACTTCAATTTCTATTTCAACGAAGTAGAAAAATTACGGCTCTATTATACGTATGTACCACTGTATTCCAATGACCCTCGTAAAACGGGAAAACAGAGGAGCACAAGGACGATGTTTAATTTCACAGAAGTCCCCATTGGTTGTAGACAATTTCCGAGCCGTGTGTTTTGTAGCTATAGGGATCGACCAATTTTCCGAAACTCGCATTCCAATTTACTCTACGATTAACAAAGGAATTTAACCGCGCACACATCCCAGTCCATCCAGGAAAATTTATTTCAATTCGATTCAAATGGAAAGTATTAATATATACGATGGCATTTTCGTTACTCTTTCCTAGAAGTATTTAAATCGGCGGAGTTTTAGCGAACGTTATCTGTGGTAAATACTTTCTCGTCAATTTAACAATACCGTGATAGTTTACGAAATATGTATCTGACAAATGTTGCCAATTAAATAATAGAACAAAACTTTTGTTCAATGCGGAAATAAAGAAACCTTAGATTTGCAATTACTGTAGAAGTTTGGCTAGCTGAATATAACCAGCCGTGTTAGACGTATTTTACGAGTATTTCGCCCGTATTCTTAATAATTGATAAGACAAACGCGAAATCTCGAACGCAATTTCTTCATTCTTAAATTTCGCCTGAGTTTAGCATGTATGTAGGATCCACCCTGTCAAAGTGTTTAACATTTTTATGAACACCCTGTATAGAATCTACAATTGAACAAACTTACTTCCTGTACAAGGCCTGCTGAATATTCATATTTGGACTGCATATGTTTATGCATTTATAGCACCTTTCAACTTGGAAAAGTACAGTAAACACTCGATTCAAGTTGGATAGGAAGTTCCTCGTGAGAGTTTCAAACTCTCATAGAGTCTTTACTGTATATGTATTTGAAATCGTGAAATTGCATAAACTTCCACAGTGCCTCAATAATAATACATAAATAACACTAAACTATCATTCGAATTTTTATTCGACAACGCTTCCCAAATTCGGAGACGCAATAAGTGCAGAAAACATCCGCAGTCTAACAATAACTCCTATTCTTACACTTCGTCTCTACCTCCATGGTAGCAGCGCCTAGTCCATTCTCAGCTCACGTCACACCGTCATTTCTACTTCCCTTATTGGATGCTTTTTTCGCGACCCAATTTCACCCGTTCGAGAGAGAGAGAGCAAGGAGAGATCGCTAAATGACAATAAATGTACTCGGACGGCGAGTTTTTTTTCCGCTCGTTCTCGCATCCCAAACCATTACGGTCCGGCCCGGGTTATCATCGTGTCGGGATGAAATTCGAAACACGGACGAGATGAAGACCGATAAAGTTCTAGCCTCCGCATCGTTCAACGAGAAACGCAACGTTGCTGGAATGCTCGCGCACCGGGCTTGCGGTCATTTTCAATGAAACAAGCTTCTGTCCATCTCATCCAGCTACCATCGGTACACCGCGCGTACACGCAGAGATAGGCGGTCACGAGTGCATGTAAACCTCACAGACACAGTGTTCGCAGCCGTTTGAGGTCATATCCTTTCAGCGTTCGACGGTAGTACGCGGCGGATCCTCTTTCCGCGTCCTATTCTCTAAATGGCAATTCGCTTAATACCCGAGTCGAAGAAGAAGGAACGAAAAAGAGAAACGGAATGAGACTACTTCAATCGAGGGCTATAGATCCTCGACGTCGATTAGCCTCCGTTCATAGAGAACCGCTGGTTCAAATACGACCTCCCTCTATTTGCGGTCGCCTGACTTTTAATGCCCCATTCAATGATGCAAAACCAGACACGTGCACAGGCTTCCCCGCAGCTAACCCCTTGGAATGGATCGGATGGTGTTTTATCCGTTGGACCGATACAGGTCAGGAGAACTTGTACATCGTGTGGATGTCATCGTTGGAATAGGTGCTTGTGGGGTAAGAGGGTTTACGATCGTATGGATGAGCTTTTACATGGATGAGCTTTATATGGATTTAGCGCACGAATGACAGTGTTAATGAAAATGTTCATAGGATGGATAACGCTTTCATAGGATGGATTCTACAGGTCGAAGTTATACAATATTGGATAATGTAATCTTATGCTGCGTGTCTACTTGAAAGTTACTGAAGACAGTAGCAGTCATGATTGTGATTAATTAAAAGTAGATTCTACATTCCGTTACATTACGTGTTAATAAAAGAATGTAATGTATGCTAGCGAGAGTAGTCATCTTACTACACTTATTTTTCAAGATGAATATTTTAATGTTGAGTCGTTATATGAGAAAAGTGATCTGTCTATCGTGATATTTATACAATTGAATGAAATAGATATAGACTTTCCATTATTAGAATATTATATTGTCTGAATCATGCATCACCTGAGCAATGTATCTTGCAATTATTGTACCAGATAATTGTTAATGATGGAAGATGATACACGATGTTAATGAAGTAAGGTAATATGGGCTTATTGCTATTCTGTAATAGCCAGAACTATTAATTATTTGAAGCTACCGGCCAGATTAACGTTACCATATTTAGTACGATCAGATTTCTGATAGCTGAGAATCGGTCCAATGAATAGTTAGGCTTCTCACTGAATCAGGTATAGAAGCGGTACGTTTCGCATAATACAAAAGAGAATTGATACGAGCTGTTAAGCTTGTTGAAATTTAGCTACTCTTCTATTTTATAGTAATCGTGACTTCAGCTAATAATCACCGTTCGGTTCTAATTATCACTCTCCTAATCACTGAAGCAAACACGATCTTTGTAATCTTTAAAACATAAAGTATTGTAAGTGTTAAACCATATGTTTATAAGTAAATGTAAACAAGATATCATTTTCGTAATCCTGGATTTATAACCCATAGAATGATTTACAACTAAATTTTGTAAATATACTTATTTTTCCTCTTGTCCACGGGAAATATAATCAGTTAAGATTCCGACTATGTCAATCAAATCTATCTAAGGTCTAGATAACGGTTTAGATATAATGCTGATGTAGTTCCGCGTGATAGATAATGACGAGGAATTGTCCAATCTGTCGATATAATCAAATTTGACAGAGCATTACGTGATTCGATGATGGTCTAATAGTAATTAGCGCGATCTTGCCTTGCCGACAAGATTCGCGAATAATGACGACGAGAATTTGAACAAGTGGTATGCCGACGGAAGCTCGTTGCCCTTACGTTATCCCTGTTGGTTGTACGTCATAACGCGACACGACGAGGCATCGATCGATCACACCAAATTGATCGACGTAAATTACTGTTTTACATCTGGCTGAATTCTGATAGCAAGCTGCCACGGTAATATGTCATAAAATATGATCTATACAATCCTGTTTCATTAGAGTGAATTATCGGCGTGACGGTGGATGAGTCTGCAAATTAGATTTAGATCATCAAAGTTTCTTTCGTCAGAAATATAATGTTTATTAGATATATCCTGCAAAACAAATGCAATCGTCGTATAAGAAATTATATTGAATTTAATCGAATATTCACTGTTGTTGCATAGTTTGGTTATTTACATATAACGGAGCCAAAAATATGTACAAAATTTAATACTGAAAATATGATACTAACTTAGTTACTGCGAACGTGGAGAATACATAGCTTATTTTAGGAAAGTAGTAATTATTAATAAATATACTTGCTATGTAACATTCAGTTAGAAATTCCGTTTTCTTTGCGCTCAAAAGATATGCGAAATGTCTCTTGAAACTATATTCTAATGAAATTAATTCTTTAAATTTCTGTGTTTCTGAATAACTCTATTCCGAAATAACTACAGATCGGTGGATCATTCTTTAAAATCTCTATAACCTTGCACTCTTTTCATTTTCAGTGACCATTTTTTCCAATTACACATTTTTGTTCATTTCAATACATTATCATGAAAAAAACTACTTAAATACCTTCAGAATCCACTATATTACATACTTTTTTTTCACGCAAAAGGAGCTGAAAAATTCAAAAGAAAATTCTTATAGGTAAATCGCAGTACTATAATAAAAAGATTACCGTTTTCAACATCTCCTTTAAAATTCACCGGATCACCTGTAATTCCGTTACAAAACCCCGTACGAAGTTTTACAGCCGAGAACCAATCGACACTTTCCCCGAAGAATTTTCATAATTCGTGTCAAGCGTAATCGGAAACTTTCTTCCACATAGGCGCCGACGGACTTTTCGAGGGAACTCTAGTCGTCGAACGTTTAACGCGATAAGGCCGTTCCTATAGGTAGCAGAGGGGCTAAAACAGAACACTGTACTCGCAGCGATACGTCGAGTAAGCTCCAAGAGTTTGGAGCAGTTTGAGCGTAGTTGCGGTGAACAGGTTATCGGATACATCACATATCGACGGGCACGAACGTTACTGATATCGATTAAGCCACTGTTCTGGAGATCTTTAGACGGAGAGATTCCCTCGACTTCGTGCTCGAGGCAACGCCGGGCGTACCATGGAGAAACGTGAGAGGTAGGGGGAGGGGTGAACCGAGATGAATTTTCGCCCATAAAAGAAGAAATCTCTTTACGTCATCCGTGGATACATGTATGGGTGAACGTGTATGTTAGTTTTAAAGATCCTTTGTGCCAGCGGCACATTATAGAGGCCGCGGCATTAGAGGGAGAATCGTACGGCTGGAGGAATTCCAATTGCGGAACGACCACGTCGTTCGGTTTAACGATTTCGTTGGACCTTAGAGGATACCGAAAACTGTATAGATCAGAACCGAGAGGGGGGCACTACTGTGTGTCTGTGTGTGTTTGTGTGTGTTACTCCGAAAACTCTGGAAATAGTACATTAACCAAACCTTTGCGCGGTATACAGTAAAATGGTAATTCTTCTTATACTGGGCGAGTCTCGAAACACGAAGATTTCAAATAATTCGTTAATTATTTGCGGTACGAAAAAATGTTCCAAGGAAAAGTTATACGATTTTCAAGGGTATCGACATATCCAGTACTGTAGTCGATTTATTGCTATAGTCAAGATTCCATGAGAGTTTTAAATTTGGATCCGCTTCTACACGTTCACGGTGCACTGCAAATCGTTTCAATAGCTCACAAATCTATTGTTTGCCCCAAAACCCGACCCTCGGTAACAAAAACGGGGCTGGGAGGGGGGAGAATAAATTATGCGTTTGACACGTTCCACGGCCTTCCCGCTCCAGTTGTGGAAATGAAGTAGAAACTCTAACGAGGAACTTCTTATCTAACTCACATCGAGTATTTACTGTACTTTGTTTTTTCATCCAGGTATGAAGGTCACCTACAGTTTTTTTAAATTGAATACCTGATATTTCTTCTTCAAATCGAGTAAAGCGTCAAATTCCCTGTAAAAGAATATACCAATTAGGATTTAAAATGAATAATTACTGATATATTCTCAAATGTATCATCTTATATTAAAACACACAGGCTCAGTAAACGTTACTGTTAACACAACTTTGTTTATAACGGCACGTCATGTTTATAAATATAATCCTTGTTAAAATTGTATAACAAATAATTTACGAGTCATTGGACGTCATTATGTTATGGAACTCACTCTATATAGGTATTATTACGTTTCTTGTAATCAGATTTTGCATGAAAAGTTCCTTCGGATTCTTGAAGAATTAAGAAGATCCATCTTCTGCAATTGGGAAGTAAGTTGTTCGACTGGGAACTGTTTTTTTCTACTGAGATCTTGTAAAATAATAAGTAATAAAATTTTATATTGCGAAGATGTGTACTTTTCGATTCTTCAACCAATTTTAAGATTGAGAGTATCGCTTTCCTCTCAAACTCGACCTTCATTGATTTCTTCTCGTGCAGGATGTTTTCTGCTTATTGTAGAAGTCTAGCAAAGAAGGTTTGGAAACAAGATTTAGCTGTAACCTCCTTGCAACAAGAGACGGATCAATGTCCATGCCTATTTGTCAAGTTACTGGGTTGTTTTTCATTTTATGAGATGTGTTTGTCGAAATTTAATCGCTTGATTACTTAAAACTTATTGTTAGTAGTGTTAACATATTTCTTCGATATTCAGACGTTGTCGAGTATCCCTTCAAGTGAAAAATAACATCAATATCTTCATTATAGAATTGTTTCTGTCAAATACGATCAACGATTATATATTTTTTGGCATTGCAAATATTTTTCGTTATCGTTGATTTAAAATTTTTTTATTAAATTTGAAGGATTTCCATCATCTCCGGCGAAAATTATATCTAACTCAAGTCAATGTGACCCGAATTTCATACGAACATTATTCAATTTTTTTTTTATCTACCTTTAAAAAATTTCTCGTGAGTTACCCAATCCCTTAAAAAATCGATCTCAATTCGCTAAATCATATTGTCCATAAAGTATAAATTAAAGTATCAATAAAACTTCTTTTTTCATAAATTACTTTCATTATCAATTCGAGTAAAACGAACAGAACAGAATTTCCCAAAGCTGTTCTTCAAGCCCCATAATCCTGTTAAAGATTACAAAAATAAGTATCTGTTCTCACTTTACATATTTCATGACGGAACCGAACCATGTTGGGTATTTCATTATGCAAGTGTATCCGACGAGCTTCGATAGGAAGATTAATATTTCGTTTTCTGTTTTTTTTTTCTTTCCGGTACTGGTTATGCTTCCGCGAGAAAGGTGGATCGAACGTAGCCGTGGCTAGTCGCGTGACCCCTGGGAAACGTTATGTTTCAGTGATTCAGAAACGGTAGGAACGAGGCAAGAGAAAGGGGGCATCGCGAGGAGGAGGGATCAGAGTTCCTGCACGGAAATTACAGATGCGACGTGTTTCACGCTCGAACGAGACTGACTGGCGAACGGCGCTTCCAGAGAGCCGAGGGGATGTAGGAATACAGAAACAGAAGCTCCGTCGACCCGGAGGACGGGCTTACGAGAACGATCGCCATCATTGGGTGGAAAAGTTTGATTGCATTGCATCTTCAATGATGTCCATAATTTCCATTTAATCGTATAGAGCGTTACTCTTGCATCATGTACATTTCCCTTATCTTGCTATTAATTTAAAAACCTTCGCATTTCATTTCAATTAAGGGGCTATGTTAAGTTAAGGGGGCGTTGCCACTCAGAGGCGTCATTTCTAAACGATTTTGAGAACTAAGAATTAATGGACCAAGGAACCTCTATATTTTCGTACATGTTTGCATATATTGCAGGAAATCAAAATAAAATTTTCGTTAATTTTTGTTTAATGCTTTTTTGCAGCATATGTATATCCGGAAAAGAATCGAAAATGATCTTAATCCACATAAAAGTAGCTATCTTGTAGTGTAATGTACAAACCGTTACCGCAAATGCCTCATTAGAAAAAGTATGATTTCTCGTACACGGAAAATCAGGAAATGCAAGCCTCATGCAGCCTGCAGCTGACGAACGAAACGTTGTCGTTCCACTTTCAGGTTCGTTCGTCGTGCACGGAGGGAAGTTCAACTTCGAAATTTACGGAACGATACGGCGGAGGGAGGGGGAGATGGTAGGGGATATGGAGAGAAAAAGTTTCCAGGCATCCATCTGGACAGCCGATAATCGATATGTGCGGGGGTTCTTCCTGGTCGTTCAAACACACAAAAATGGAATCAGTCCTCCGATTGATTCTTCAATTTAGGAGAGTTTGACATTTATTGATTGCTCTCGGATATTGAGACTTGTACGTTAGAAGGGGTACTGCAATTTGGAGCACACGCGGTTCGATTATCCGGCAAATACCATTGACCAGTTATTATGACAGAAATCAAAAAATTGTAAGGGTATGGATTGAAATAACATTTATTAGACTGAAGTTCCTATGGAAAGAAACTAAAAACATAAGCAATTAATATTGATTGTTGCATAATGGATGTCGTATAATTTCTGAAACCTGTACGCTGAATAAATAATTAATAGGTGAACCGGAAAACACTTGGTTCTTTTTTATTATACGTTTTATTTAAAACACATATACCTCAGAATTTGCAAAACATTAGATTACTTATTACTACACCTAATACAATTTAAACTTTCTTAAATCATCGAAGTAAGTAACATAAATAATGATAAAACGTTTCCAAATGGGAAAAATGGAACTTTACTTCTCATTCAATGTCGAAATGGAACACGGTTTCGGTAACCAGCCCCGCGAATCCTCTCCGACCCGACGAAGAACGATTCCCAGGTATCGGATAACTTCTTCCTTCGGAACGAAATCCATTTCCCTTCACAAATATCGCGACACTCGCGACGATATCGGGACTATCCGTGTTAGCGGGCCGCGTACTATTATTAACATTCGCAAATCCAATCGCGATCGAGACTTGTACCTCCCCGCCACATAATCTTAGCGCACAGCCCCGTGCAGGCTTTGGTGAGTGGAGGGGATAGGTGGGGTAGGTTGCAAAACTCGTTACGGAATCTGGTTTCTCGATCGTCTTACCCAGTTAGCACAAGGGCGAAACCGCTGGTTCATGGATGTACCGGTGATGTCGTTGGTTTAACCGTTCCGTATCCAACGACGGCTGTGTAATTTAATGAGCATAAAAGCCAAAGGCACGATTAATACTCGGCGCTAAGACGAGCGCGACAGTCTTGGACTTTCGCTTTGACGAGGAAAGTTCCTCCCGGCAGACAAGACTGGGGTGCAAAGGATAATGGACCAGGGGGTAGATGGGGATGGCACAAGGACATTATCTTGCGGAAGTGAGTACAGACCTGGCGAACGGATCTATGATTTTTAAAAAGGGAGAAGGTAGAGAAGAAAGGGGAGAGAAAAAATCGCGCAAAGTTCCGGAGTTATTCTTCTGCGGTACCGCGAGAAACGGGGTGAACCCTTCAAAGCTGTCGGTGGACTTTGAGCTCGAACGTAAGAAGATTCGTCTGGATCCCGTTCCTTAAGAAACGACTAAAATCGTCACACTCACCGGCAACTAAACACAGTCTGATCTTTGTTAAAAGAAACACGGCCCGGTTGGTTTCGGTTCTTTGATCAGGGACACCGGTTCCGGTTACCGGGGGACTACGGTTCCGCTTGATCGTGGCGGCAAAAAATCTTTTGATGTCTCGGGGATTGAAGGTGATGTATGTATGTGTATGTATATACAGGTATGTATGTGTATTTTTTTGTTTTGTTCTTCGGCACGACGCATTGTTTCCGGGTTTACGATCTCCTGGTACAGAGGCGAAAGAATTGTTTGCGTTATTCCGTGCGCCCCGACTCGTTTGAGCGATGCATCGCCAGTGACAAAGACTTGGTATATGCTTTCGGCATAATGAAAAATGGAGAGGTGTATAATAGCTGGAACGATCTTGATTAGGCGGATTTATAGTCACGGAACTGGGTCCTTAGGAACGTTGGGATTGAATGCGAGGTGTATTTTGTACGAGGACATTTTTATGCACTTGCGTCTGCAGTGCGTTATTGGATAGAATTAAATTAAGTATTAGATTGTCGGATATTTACAATGCGAATTTTCGATTTAGTAATTAATATTACGGGAAGGTTTAATATTTCATTCTTATTTCTATGTAATTAATTTATTCCGACTTCGTTTTTTCATTTTAGACAGTTTTGAACCAATAAATTTCTTTGAAACATATTTAATTGAATGTAATCATTTCATTTAAATTTAATATAGTTATATCCTTGTAATATAGTCATAGTAAAGGCAAATGATAGAAAAACTAATTTGACTATATTTAACTTCGCCGGATAACATTTATATTTCTGACAAATTATACAGAAATAATAATTATCATTAGAAAATATTCCAATTACTGAGTTGGTATTGTATTACAAACTTTTAGCTACTTGAAGTATTGTATCATCATAACAGTAGAAGTTCCTACTACGTTATGATAGTTTAAAAATAGCACATTATTCCCTTATTATACAAAATTAGCTTATTCCCGTCGTCACTGTTGCAACCGGTCGAAGAAAAATGGCGGGAATAATTCTTTCGCGGATAGCCGATGGAAAAGTGTGGAAAACTTTTCCTGTACCGCGTCTTCAAGGCGGGCCTGGTGTATTCAAAGTTTTTGGCATCTTTGATATTGATATATCGTAATACTTTTAAGACGTGTCGGCGCATATTCAGCGAACCTTTTTCAATTCGTTTCCGCGTTCGACAGGACAAAATATTCGATAACTCTGATCGTTTCTCCACATCCAATAACTGAATACAGATTTCGGTTTCCGATTGAAAAATATAACGCGATCGAATCGTTATTGCATTGCTAGAACTCGACGCGACAAAAACACCTGCACTCAACCTTTTAACGCCCAGACCCTTAAATCGTTATTTCAAAATAATGAGAATGATATATACATATATTGTATCTTGTTATTTTGAAGTAGAAAATATCGGTATTAAACATACTTATCTCTTTTTTCATTCTTTTTCTTTTTATATATATTTTCGAAGAAATAAATACTTGAATTTCTCAACTGAAAACGTCGAGATCTACTTCACATCAGTGCCACTACGGATCGTTTCTGGGCATTAAAGGATTAATTTATTTCGTTTGCTACAACCGTATACACTGCCGGCGAAAATGATGAAATCGGCTGTTACAATTAACGTAGAAGGAAAATATTATTAAATAAAAATGTACAGATATTAATATAACGAAACTGAATGCATACTTAGTGAATAACAGTAAAAAGTATTATGTCGAACATTTATATACCGTCGATTAAAGTGAATGTTTTCATTTATTCAGTTGTTTGTTAGAAAGTGCGCGGTATAAGCTTCCTTTTGTTCCATCTCCCGTGAATATCTAACACAGTTTGTACAGAAATTTGCATCGTTGCAGGTTTTCCTGTTGACTCTTCCATAGTCACGATTTCGAAACTTCGAAACTCTTTGTCCCAGTTCGATATCTCAAACCGGAAGCCAAACCATGATTCCTGACGTCGTCTTCAACCTCAAGCGCAATGTAGTTTCAGGACAAATGTGGTGTTATAGAGATTGTATTGCTTACGAGACGGTTTGCGCGGTAACAGTGCAACATTGTTACCAATACTCGATGAATTCGTTCACCCAAAACCGGAGCGAATAGATAGAATTATCCTCGAAAAATCCTACTTTTACAATTTAAAAATGACATCGAGAACAATTTTAAATAATGGATTACGTACCGATCTCAAACGTTTCGTGACACCTGAATGACATTTATTGTAATTTTACAATAGCTCCTTCCAGAAGAATTATCAATACTTCCACCGACGACCAAAACTGAGGCGAAAACAAAGATTTGCTTGAGCCGAGTAACCAAGTAAAGTGATTATAAATAATTCCACTCGTTGCGAGAACACAGATACTAAAAGTTTTAATAATAATACCACGAACAATATCTTTCTAAAAATATTCTTATACCATCCGTTTGTTTCCTGCAAAATTTCCCTCTCTAAATATACGAACATCCAATTAAGGAAGTAGTCCGTCACGCGACAGAATTAAGCCGCTAACTCGTTCAAAACTTTCGTCCGATTGAAACGGCTAAAACAAAATACCTTGAAATCACTGGTCACAGCCGACCCAGCGTCGACACACGTCGATTTAAACAACACGGACATTAGCGGTACTTAACGCGTTGGCCATTATTATACGAGTTCCTCTGACCAGAATCCCCAAATGCTGGACAATGTCCTTTACCGGATAATGTGCCTCTATCGTATATACACCATGTTCGTGGAATAAAATCCTCGTTCAATGAACACTCGGTGGACAGATCCTACTGGCACTTCTTCGGTATTGAAATACGCGGTGAAACACATCAGGGTGGTGGGTGCGCGGATGCGCTAGTAGGATTTAGAGAGGGACGACGAAGTCGGATAGAGAGGGTGGTGGTTTAGGGGAGAACATTTTTTAAATTTCCGCGAGTAAAAACACGTTATCGCGATGGGTACGTGTACGCGTTATTTTCCGAACACGTGTGTAGATAAATATATGTACATAGGATTACCGCGGGGCAAACATCAGCAACAGACGACGCGACAGCACGCCTAGCAATTCCTTGGGGATTAGTATTTGCTCTGCCTCTTCGCTGTGCACCGCATATATCGATTCATTCGCGGCCGTATGTATCTACCCGGTTCTCTGTGCACGTAGTCGTGTATTCTGTTGCTAGGAATTTTAACCCTCGCCTAACCCTGCAACCTAATACTTCGAACTGATACTAAATGGAGGTGGGGGAACGGGGTGGTTGGTATCGTTAGCGTGCAATGGTGCGGCAAGACTTACTGTCAGTGAGGTGGAAAAAAGAATTTGAAAATATATGTTAGTAATTGTATAACATGGCGGATAATGTTATAATGTTTCTATTATGATACTTTAATGTATCTTCTTGTATTGCGTGCAGTACACGAAATTCTGTTTCTACGCGAACTTTTTGTGCACGATTTTGATTTAACACGAATTAGAAGAAAAATTTAATTCTCAAGTTTTTATTTAACACGATCCACCCAAATTCTAAGAAACGATTTTTGATGCAAGATCCTGAATGAAGGTCTTGAACTGGCCAGTAAACTGGGTAATCGTTTTGTCGAACATGGTCCTAATGTGGAACGGGCTGGAAAGTTTCAACAAAAATGGAAATTTAAAGATGTCTATAACAAAAAAAAATCAGTATAACTTCGAACTGACTCGGTATTAACACTTTATGTTAATGTTGAATAGTCTATCTTTCGAAGGTTAGTGGCTTCAACTTCTTTCTATCCAAACGCCAAATATAAATTAAAATACCGTCAATGTATTTAACGAGTTAAAATTTTAGAATAAAATTTCAGTTTGTCGAATACTTCTGTCGCTACTAGGATTGCTTCAGTGTACAGCACCGTGTATTTGTCTCTTCAATCTCAATATGTACAAGTTTTGATCGTAGTCTGAGTTACGCTTTCTCATGTCGTTCCACAGTGGAGTAGTTACCATGTGACGACAACAGGCATGCTTACATTCAATTACGGTAATTTCTGTGATAGAAGGAAATGTATTTCGCGTAAAATGTTGTGTTAATCATTGTTCCTGAAATGTAGACTGCCGGGACTATTTACTGCAATGTCCATAAATTTACTTAATCAACAATATCTTTGATATTAAACTTACTTTAATTGATATACAAAGCTGCCCCCTTTTACCAGTGATAACTGTTGTATTGTAATTAGATTAATTTTCTCCCTACCATTAATTAGTGTAAATAATTTTCTTACTCCTGATTTTACCATTAATATATTTCAAACTAACGTGTGCAAATAGAGAAAAATGTTACCACCGTCATGAAATTGAAGACTGAAATTATTGTCAAAAGTTTCACCTATGTTCAATAAATTCCATATTTTTAATTAACTAAAAGTGAAACTCTTGGTACATACAAACGTAATCCAACCCTTTTTTTCAGAAATATTTGCGATAATGTGTTAGTTGAAAGAAATACAGACATACAATGCACAACAGAATTCAATTCAAATCGTGTCTGACTATAGACGAACTACCACTACTACCCGTCACGGTTCACAGCTATGTAGCCACATTCCTTCTCCCGGTTCTCAAATTCCACTGTCACAATCACATCTGACGGTAGATTCCTACATCTGCGATATAACAAGCACGTAAATCGAATCGAACCAATATTCTTCAATTAAATCTATCATTTAACGTAGAATTATCCTCTCGTTTGGACTATCAATAACTAGACACCTCACATGTATTCCTATATTCGCCTACAATTTACTATAACACCACGTATAATCTCTGAATATTCACGGTAACATACGACCACGCTAATCAACCCCATAATTAAGAATCTCGACACGAAACGATGAATCCACGTAATTTGCAACACGGATCGATCACCGAAAATGCTATTAGAAGATTACGTTTCCAAGTATCAGCAACTCGTTTCCTTCCTCTTCGTGGTCGATTCGAAATCGCAATATCAGTGGGATCGGTATCAGAAAGGAATGGAGGAGTCGGAGATAATGTAAAGGGAGGGGGGGGGGTGAGGGGTTGAAAGAGAGAAACGCGCAGCATATTCACGTGGCACGGGCTTGAAAATAGTCGGTGGTTCAACGAGAAGACGATTTATAGCGTTAGTAAAGGGGGCGACGGGACGTTTGGCGCCATATAACCATCATTCATTTTGTCAATAGCGCTCACTTCTACAATAGATTTTCGTGTACGTATCAGAAGCGAACAGCTTTATTCTTTCAGGCTGGCGTGGCGCGAATCCAAATGCCCCTTGAACTTCTCGACGCGTGACGATTCTTATTATTTTCCACAGTACCGTTTCGAGTACGGACATCTACAGACGGTGTCCAGTAAGAAATAGTCGTGGGAGTACAGTGATCCAGAACTAAATTTAACAGCTGATACGCTTGTTTAGTTCAAGCAAATTTTTGAAACTTGTAATTTTATTTAAATAGAAACTTGTAACTTTGTAAAGGAAAAATTTGTTAGCAATGTTAAGGATTCTCTTCGATGACGTCATAATTCACTAACAATTTCGCAACATCTTTGTAACACGAATTTGTTTTTGTATTTTTGTATAATATTTATATTCGTTGAAAATCACGCCGCAGGTGTGATTCTGTGCTTCATGATATGACATCGTGAATAAATTAAATGATGTATGATGTAAAAGCGGAAGAATATCAGTGTGACCGATAATTAATCTGCTCTGAATCATGATTTATGACGTAGTATTGATCATTTTACAATGAACAAAACCAGCTAAGTAGAGGATTTAATATAGCAGAAATTAGTGTGTAATGAGGATATTAACCTTAAAATTAATGCAGGGCTTCATAAATTTTACGTTGACAGTATCATTAAAATAATTGATTTAAAATGTAGTTAATATTCACAACATATTGATCGATACTACCGAATAATTTATATCATAAATATTTTATCCATCGCATTAATTTTATGCCATTGACGCAAAGTTTTCATTGCGAGCAATTCAGTTCTTTTTCACGTAAATAAAAGCTTCTCGCAGTTTATGCATAAATGTATTCGTTGTACTGATTACATACCATAAATTAATTAAGCGACGCTATTAATAATGAAAGTTACGAAGGCATTTATCAAAGTAATTAAGATACTTTAAATACTGGCACGTTTACCTCGAAAATGTTGAACAATGTACGCGAGTTGTTGGGAAATTGAACAATGTACACGAATTCATTTTCAACGGTGGAATTTACAAACACACTCGACTACACCACGTTACGACCCACTTTGAACTTCCATTAGAAAATTATGGAAATGCGGCCTTTCATAAATCATCTTGATAAATCAAACAGTACGACCTTTCGAACTTACTTTTCACAAGCATAATAATATTCTCATCGTCTACAAACGAATCGTGTCAGAAAGGAACTATTTTATTTGTTCGTGCTTTGTGCTGAAGAAATTTTTTGAAGCTGATGGACTGAGAAATGAGGCATGATTTCTTAAGAACACTTGATTTTCACGGAATGGGAAATGATTTTACATGAACAGGGAATAAAAAATTGTTCAATTCATAAATAATACGTTTATTAGCATTCTACTATAATTCTTTAGTTTTTGAAATACATTTCGAAATTACACTGTGATGCGAACGAGACTGTTAATCCAAATGTTATTTCTTAAAATGCATCTGTAATAGACATGACAAGAAAGTTGTGATCCGTGCATAATGAAAAAGAATTTCGTTCTTGGACCATAACCATAAAAGTGAGCAAAATGTGAGAACTCTTTTTTTTAATGGCATTAAAGTCGTAAGGTCTAAGGGTTCATCAAGGTACATACTGATCAACTTTATTTCATTTTATGAACCTTAAATATTATATGATACTTTAAACATTACCATAAAAATTACTTTTTTAAAGCCCTGGACAGAATACGGTATCATCTGAACTTTTTATGTTCTTTGTATTATTAGAACTCATCATTGAACAAAGTACGTCCGCGCAAAGGATAGAAATTCGATGGCCACTATCACTTTAGTTACGAAATTTACTTTTAATTATGACCGCATAGGGTTGACAAGACGACGGGTCTAAGAGGACTTTGTCAATTAGCTGTGTTAATTAGACCAACGAGAGAGCCAGTAGACAACCTATGACCGCAATGTTGCCCCACGCTGTCTCAACTTCCGCTCGCCAGTGTCTGGATAGCTTTGTAATCGTAGCCTCGATAGCACTAACTATCGATTTTTAGACCGACTCAACCTTTGAATAATTTCCATTGATGATTCTGTGACAATAATCGTCTTTGTCTTTACTATCTGACGTTAGAATTCAGTTTAATATAGAATGTACAGTGACAATTTTAATTTACCGTAAAGAAAATTACGTCATATGGCGATGTATACAGAAAGCTAATTGAATTGCTTGTGATTCTAATTCACCATCGCATCCAGTACTTTCTCCTCGGCAACCATGCATTTGTGAATTCAGGTTTACAATCGACGATTAATAAACTGCCTTTGAACTGAAAGGGAACAATAGAATAACAAATATTCGCTTTGGCATGACCGAAGAGAAAAAAACGTAAGAACTTTCCGTTCAATCAAATAGTCAAACTTAATACAATTATGATGCTATCTTACATACTAAGTTCCTGGCCAAAAAATTAGGGCCACCTATCATTTTAAAAGGCCAGAACGAAATTTAATAATAATTTCTATTATCTACTAAAGTAACGTACATATATATATCATACATACATATTAATAATTTATATATTATTGTATGTAATGTCATCTTTCCTTTTACTTTTGCCAGGCAATTCTCCCGACATGAATCCCATTGAAAACGTCTGGAGTTTACTAAAAACCCTTGTATTTACTTCACCTGGCACCGCAATAAATGGTTTAAAAAAAATTGTGGATATTCGGCTAAATCATCCCAAAATAATAAATTCGATAAAACAATGCATAAGGTGTATTTCGTTAAGCGTGCATGCAGCATTAAAAACAAAGCGGGAAAACACAAGTTATTAACACATTGAGGCACACGATTTTAAAGAAAATAGAAACCCTGGTTGCACAGAATTTTTTTTAATATGAAAAAAAATTATATAAAAATAAAATATTAAACTGTATGACTATGAGTAACTTCAACTTTTCGAGGTGGGTTAAAATATATCCAAGCAAAATGAAAAACTAACATTCTATTTAATTTCCGTGTTCCCCACGCTTATCTACAAAACCGCAATTATCATTGCAATAAATTGTAAACCACACACTCGTAAACACTCTCACGTTCATTATCGAAGGATTTCGAAAAGACACCAGCCACTAAAGCAAACCCTTTAATACCTTCAGAAGCTATCCAAACGATCCCGTGTACGTTGTAATCAGATAAAAAGCCTTACGGTAGAACAATTATACGCGTTTGAGGATACCCGGACGGTGCTAGTCTCTCTGTCTCTCTATCTTCCTCTCTCTATTGATCCCCATCACAATATCCTTTCACGGAACGAGATGTCACGGTGCCTCTCCAGTCACAGCGACGATAGGGTGGCGCGCCGTACGGGGGCAAGCAGAGCCGGGGCGTTTCAACGCTCGAGTTAAAGCTTATGCCAGGTAGTTTCCAGCAGCGATCCCGGCAAATGGACCAGCTTCCATAAACATGAATAGGTCGACGCGGTGCCTCTCTCCCTCTCCCTATGGGTCGTGAGCACACCGCTTGCTTTCCCGTCGACATTGGAACGGATGTACGGGCCGACGATGTTGAATTCCACCGATGGACTCGGCCAATAGCAACCGCCACCCTCCACCCCGAGGGTTATATCACGTTCCCCTGTCGTCCGACCCAGAGGACAGCACACATACATAGAAAAATGGTGTCCATGCGGGAGCACGTCCCACCGAACCTGGGGGGTTGTACTTCATCTGGATCTATGAATAGGATATTAAGGATTTCTTCCGTGGTCGATCCCTGAACGGGCCCTGCGGATCAACGGTTCATACGTGCGTCCGATAGTCTATGCAACCCTGTTTTTGTCTCCTATCTCTCATCAGATCCCTCCTAGGGGGGGGGGGTGATCTCCAGTCGGAGTCGTCGACGTAATGGTTGGCTCGTTTGTCTCCACGACGATGATATCGACGATTTGCCGCTTCATCGGTGCAATTTAAAGGCGACCACGTTGCTCGACCCTCGGATGCACAATAATCGGGGCTGGGCTGATCGTGCTCATGAGATCTTCCAGGCACGTACGTAGCTATGTCGCACGCGTGATTTCAAGCTCGCCCTGCGCCGACAGCTTATGTACCGATCCCCCTCGATCACATTCCGCGGATGCTTTCGCGGGGCTTCGGGTCTGTTAGCTCTGTACGAGCTAATCGGTGTTGTTCGGTGGATCGGTTTGATGGAGTTCTTGATTCTTAAGGAGAGGATTGTGTTTCCCTGCTGTTTGGACTGGGGATATTGTGCATTTGTAATGGATGGAAATGAGCGATTGATGGATAGGGTTTAGTGTCTATCCTTAGATTTATTTTATCTTAACGAAATAGTGAATTGTCGGGACGGTGCTAGGATACTTGACGCTGAAATAAAACTTCTTATGCACATATATTTATTTATGTTTTAACGACAATCTTATAGTCTAGACTAGAATACCCTTTTATTTCCTACTTCTGAAACTTATCCCGTAAAATTACGAATTTTGATAAGTTCACTTTTGTTGGTAGAATTTTTCATTCATCGAGACTATTGAATAAATTCGTGTAGGTTGTGATTACATAAAAATGTATCGCGACGGTCAAGTGAAAAGGAACAAAAAAGCAGTGATACACCAATGAATGAAACAATCCCAGGAGTGCCCTCTATGATCAAATTATCGGTTTTGCAGTTCATTCGAGTATAACTGAATGCTAGGCTTTCATTAATTCAAATTGAAATATTCTATTACACAAATATCAGAGACAGTACATAAGTATTCAAGTTTAAATAACGAAAAGCTTGGATACAGTGATAGTCAGTTATTTTCAAATACAACGCTGTCGACCTCGTCAGATTCAGCAATGTACACCGAAAAGGAAGGTTCTTAATCGACAACAATGGGCTCGAGAACGCTTTCATTGTACCGGGATTATGCTCAATTATAATGCAACCTGCAGTCAAACTCAGGGCTGAATGTGAAATCCTCTATTTTGTTAGAAAGAAACAAGCCCCCTCCTCTGGTTCTAATTGTTTCCCACCGATTTAATGAAAGTCCCTCGCTTTTTTATTCGCCGTTGCTCGTGCCGTTTTCAATTTTGCAATCCGCCTTTGTTTTTTTTTTTCTACCGTGATCCTTTGTGTGTTGCTTTTTGACGAACTGTTTTATCCGCGTTGAATGCCCCTCCCCCCTTCTCCCTCTATGCCGCTTTTTCATTCGCGTAATCCTGTATATCGCGTAGTCTCATTGGGGATTATTTTGACCCGACGCAGAAAGAAAAGGTTGTATCGGTACTATTCTTCGGGCGCCGCTCAAACAGATCGCTGGGCCGTGAACGCCTCCCCTCCTCCTCCCAATCCCACTGTTTTGTGCCTCTGAAGGCGGGCCACTTGTTGTCCCGTTGCGCTCTATCAGAATTTCGCCGGTGGAAACAAATCCGTGGCGGCTATTGTGCCAACTTTACAGCACATAATCAACCGGCCGTCGTTACGGATTGTTTTACTGATTGCGTTCCATTGTTCGCGCGCGTGAATAGTTGTATCACGCCGTTTAAGTAGTTTCAACGTTACGTGCGAAACACCTTTATTCTTTCTTCGAGATGGCGGAGACGTTGGGGTGTAATTTCGAAACGTTGGATTATTTCGAAAGACGTTACATTAATAAGGTATTCAGATGATTTATGCCGATATTATTAATAGTTATCTCAAGAAAAATTCGTAAATATCGTTTACTTTTAAAACTATTACACTAGAATCCTTCCTTATACGTCCCACGAACCTTTTGGCCAACCCAATAGCATCGAATTCCTTTTAAACGTGTCGCTTACACGCCATCGAAAATTCGGACACTCGTATAATTAATTAGTCATTCGGGGGATCGCGCAGCATCCGGCGAGCTAATTACTCGCACCTCTTTGCTAGTCACCCTGTCACGTTGCGGTTCGACACCGATGGACTGCGATAGCTGTAGGAATCTCATCAAGCGGGTCCACGTAGCGATGTGGCTCTAGATTGAAAGGCCTATCGATCATATGACCACAAACCAGTTTCAAGATACTAACCCTGCCCTGGTCTTGAATAATTTCACATTAATTAAGTTCTTCTTGTCGAGCCGGTTCGTTACACTGTTCCACGCCGACAAATAAATCGCATCGTAAAACTCGTGGAAATATTTATCCACAGCGTTACACCACAGCCTAGCAATTAATTTCACCGTAACCAGAAACGAACACGTTCGGATAATCGAAAAGTCTCCGAATATGTTTGTCCTCGCGACATTAAGCAGGTAAATGGCGCGACCAAGCAGGTGTTGTACACATGTCCATTAGTTGAGAACAAAGTTTCGTGCTGCGTTCAGCTTTGTACTACACGTAGGCACAACTGTAACAACCAGGACATGGATCCACATGTAGCGAGTTTAGTAACATCGACACCTAACTATAAAATAATTTAACAGTTCCAATAAAAATTACAATCCATCAACATTCATGTCCACGTAACACGGGACCAACCTCGAAGGTGCTCTCCTCTCGCACGGGGTTTATGCTACCTGTCGACTCGAGGAGTTCTACTCTAGATAGTAGAGCCCTCGAGAGGACAGACACCTGAAAGTAACCCTCCAATAATCGTCGTCTCCACTCTCGAACTAGGGACTCAAGAAAGCGAAACTCGTCGGAATCTACGCCGGAGTGGGCATGCAACATTCATAAAACGATGATACAATTTAAACGATCGGGCCTATAATACGGTTATTTACGATCGAGATCGTGCATCTCCGTTGGGAAGGGGGGGGGAGGTCACTGGTGAATGAAAAATATTCCCCTGTCACTGTTATACGGTACCATTATACGGGACGACGACCCCCTATTGTTCACGTAGACACACCGGCGAAAAGAAGAGCTCGCGAGATAATTGATTGCGCCGAGCCAGTTGCCACTCGAAAAACCGTCTGAACCGGTTGAAATATTATTCGACCCTCCTGGCTGGTATAAGGTGGCCGCATTAACCTCGAAATTAAGAAGACCACAGCGTACCACCGTCTCGGACAAGCCAGCCAGTGTAAATTCCTCGGTGTCCCATGGCGGACCGTTTGTTTTTTCTTCGTCTGGAACACACGAGAGAGGGACGATAATACGTCTGGCGGAAAATACGTCGGAATAAAAATTACGACTGACGCGGGGGTAGCACTGTTAATATCTTACGACGCGTGCGCGCGCGCGCACACACACACACACACACAGCTGACTGCGAAAGATCTGTAATTGCAGCTGCTCGGTGTGAACTTCTGGTCGATTTATGGCGGCCACGATATTCATGATGCCCCAACCTCTCCACCGTCGTCGCTGAAGTAAATGGAATTCAGTCCTTTTGGTGAAATGAAAAATTTTACTTTCAAACGAACTTTCTGTTCCGCGACCACCAACGCAAACACGTTCGGCCCCGTAACCACAATTGCGTTTGAGTCGCACCTATTAAGTTAACACGTTCCACCGGACCCCTCGAAATACCGTGATCAAAGGGGTATTCTTCTTAGGAATACACGAGATACAGGAAAGAACGGCATTTGTGAAATGTTCAGTTTCGGATGATCGTTTGTTTGAATGAGTCTTATGAATTGATAATGGGAAGTTTGTACGTTTTCGCTTTTGATTGTAAAAGCAATTATTAGGATTGTTAATAATCCGTTCGTTGGGAACAGCGACGTAAAAAGTGGTGCATCAGGTTTTGTGTAAAATTAATATCGTAGAATAATTTCAAAAACTAAATAAAGTATATCTGACTACGTATGACCTTTTTCACTGTGGCAGTCAACGTGTTAATTAATCAATCACCCAACCAATCTGCATGTTCTATTTACACTGTACATCCACTCACACTATACCTGAAAAAGTGAAATATCAATAAATAATGCAAACTAAGTTGTACTACCACTTCGGGAATCCTGTATAAGTCCTGAAACCTGTACCACTTACACATAAGTGTCGCCACGAAATTTCATGACTTTTATGATTCAATTCTTTAGGATTTTTATGAATTGAATTTGTGAATTTCGCTGTTCCTTTGTTGGTTTTTAAGAACAAATAATAGTCATACGATTGAGAAAATCATTATTATCATTAAAAATCAGGCAACATAATTGAAACAAAAATTGCCTTTTTGACGTGTTTCGCTTGGTGAAACTTGATAAAACGTTCTCCAGGTAGCAGAGGTTCCCGTTTATTCTAAACTAAATACTGATTTGACAGAAAATAGTGGATTACAGATTAACACATTTAACGAACAATGTCTGTATTTTTAATAACGTTTAGAAGTTCACTATGCTACCATTCGAAACAACATGAATATGTTGTCTAATTCGTACTATCTTCTCTTCTCTCTATTCTCGACATCGTACCAGTCTGTTTCGGTATTCGTTAGCTTCTCGACGCACAATACGATCGTTATCGTAAATGAAACTTAAAAATTATCCTCCCCGAGATTGAAGACAATTTGCGTTTCTTCACGGGCCCAGAAAATGTTATCTTCGAAGGACCGAGAAAATGGCCTGGGAAACAGTTGTAAATCTTGAAACAACTATCGTCGTAACCGGATAACTTGCTCTCGAGTCTTTTTATCGCTTTGCTTTACTGCCCGCCTGGAAAGCAGTTCGATTGCGCGTTTTTTATACGGGATCGTGATCATTACGAAGTTAAAATGCACCGTCGACACTTCCTATTGAACGTACGAATACCTGTTACGCCTGATTCAATACGTACCACCGGTGCTACCTGAATATGTCTACACACGTAACGTCACGGTCTGCTCTGCATATTGTTGCACGCAATCATCGCAGGCTTCACGGGGGCAAATTTACATACACGTGCCACGTAGTCGGAAAAATTAGAACCGTGCTTCTACCCGCCCTGATGAAACAGCGGAACTTCCGCGGAACGTGATTCTTTGCAAAATATTTCTGCGGTTGAACCACAGTCGTACATTGATTTTCTTCTACTGGAAAATTCGGTGAATAAAAACTTTGTAATTTTCAATATGACTCGAAGTTGTTTAAAATTTAATGATATACCAATGTTTTGTAAAATGTTTTTGCAATATCGTATTGTGACTATCTTTAGGAAAATAGAACATTTTCTTTATGACTATAGAACTCTACTTTGAGAACTTTTATTTTAATATATTAAAAGTATTGTATTCGTTACAAGAAGATTTGGGGATTTTAGAGCTACATAGGCGTGATATTTTATATATCAACCAAACTCAACAAAAGTGAAGCCAATGAGAGTTTAAATTAAATCGTTTAGTTTCTCTTCGAAGAAGAATGTTAAAATTTCTGTTTCTACAGAACAAGAATTACCTATTATAAATCATTCTCCGAATGTCAATCTCTGCAATCAGTTGACTGGAATAACCGTCCAATGTTCGGTCAGAAAGCATGAAATTTCAGGAATCCAAAAAGAAATTGGGCTAAATAATATACAAGAACTAGGTTTTTCAGCCGGTAACGGAAAACCAATTACGCGTCGAATACCTGTCGTTGAGTTGCGAAATTGATCAAAATTACTCGAACACATTTCGCTCCGACGGTGTTCGTTCCTGTTCTGTTTGCCTGCGAGAAAAATTCATTCGACATCGCCCGATGCCGATTTACCAATGTGCCTGGTCATTTTTAATAAAACGCAAGAAACTTAACCCTTAACTGGAAAAATTGATTGCAAGAAACCCCATGAACTTTTTAAACAAATCGAAATCAATTATATAAAACAGACAGAGACCCATCTAATCATCAGTAGCTGCCTATTTTCGATTCACTAGTTTTCTTTATACAATTTTTTTTCAGTACACAGTGTTCCATATTTTTATTTATATCTTCAGATTACTTGAACAGAGGTGAATGTTTCCATGCGAAGCTCTTGTCAGAACTCCAACACAATTTCGTCATTCTTGATTTTCATCTTCAGTTCAGCATGTAGAATCCACCCTCTGAAAATGTCAGAAGGGTTAACGAAGCACCGATACCTAACTGATGATCGGAAGGTTTCGTAAACCGTCGCAAATTGCCAGTCGGTTTCTTTATCCGCGCGTGGGCCAACGTACGTTTAGTATTAACGAACGTGTCGAGGATAAACCTTCACAGACGGCCGAAACTATACGGGGAACGGGCGAATTTTTTCTGTCGATCTTTCCCAGGCCCGTGGCCCAGTATTGGCAGCCAGGCCGGAATGAAATATCGACTTTCAATCGGGCATAGTTTAACACTCGGACGGTTTCGAATAAAATTGCCAGCCCGTGGTCGACTCTATCCGCCCCGATTTCTTTAGCAATCGATGATTCCGCGATACATGGGTAGAATCGAGACAGCCCGATGGAAATCGAAACGTTTACTACCTATCTCAGGGGGGAAGCATGTTGTCATTCCAGCTGAGACTTTATGGCTGCGGCCAAGAAAAATAGTCACCCGATTCCGGCGTAACCCGTCTGTTTCTTTTCTCTCTCTTTCTCCATCTATCTATCTATCTACCTATCTCTCTAGCCCGGTTTTCGATCGGTCCTGTATCCACTTTGGAAAAGCGTTAATGAGACCAGGCGGTTCGACGTTGTACCCCTGCCGATCCTCCTCCCGGATAGCGACTACTTTAATTGGAAAACTTTCCAGCTGTCCTTGCGCTCTGTACCTTTTCCCTTTTCCTGTTTTTCTTTCGTCACGAAATCAGGGATTTATTTCCGACGATATACGGCACCCTAAACGACCCACGGTCAGCCCCCGCTATGCCTGACCCTGTACAGAATCCAGCGTATTGACATCCTGTAATTAAATTCTCTGGATTTCAGGGAGAAGCCTGGCAAGGTTTCTCTGGAATTGCTATTGGTGGTCTGTTAATTTTGTGTGACTCGACGGGAAAATGTGAATTTGAGAAGGATGTAATAAAGTGGGTGTTTGAGACTCCCAAATGTGGATGTGATCAACTATTCTTTGTATACTTCTCGATCTTGGTATGCTTGATAGAAGTTCCATATAGTTCATGAGATTTTATTCGTGTATTTCGATCTGTATTTAACGAAACAATATGTATAATATTAGTAATTTTCTTTACTTTTAGATTTCGGAACTGATCACTTTGGTTTCTTGGTGTTATATTACTAATATGTGCATTTTATACCATGAATATACCAAATACAATAAAATAGAAGCTTCCATAAAATTTGACATAGTTAGTTATCATGTTTGACTAATTATAAGTAAATCTTCAACGCAGAAAGTGACGTCAAGCATAACTTACATTTCTCGAAATTCCTTTATCAATGTATAAATTTGCGAAAATATTCGCAGTTTAATCGTTACACTGATACATGTGAAATACATGTACAATAAAATGACCATGTTTCTACCTCACCTACCTCGATTCTTTTTTTCTGTATTAAAATTCTTCACAGAAGAAACAAATTTCAACTTAATTCCACCAACAATAAAATATACTGTAAAAATGTGAATTTACATGAACACTTATACTTTAATAATTTCCCTGAAACTTCAACGTTGCGACGACAGTATTCACAGTGACAAATACTACGCGTGGTTATTCGTACGACCGGCAGAAATTTCGAAAAATTCACGAGCAATATCGTTTCTAGGGACAATTTCGATGGATTTCCACGAGTTCATGATTTTTCGTTGAACGATAAACTCTGACAGGGAAGCTATCATTTCAACCAATTTCCGGCAGCTGTAATTTACATACATATTTTTCCAGATAAATTGAACTGTGCCATTTGATTGTTTCATATCAACGTCACAATTAGAACAGTTCTTCAGCCTATAGACACTGCTGGCTATACTTCAATACATAATTACGGTATACCAGATTTATGACAGGAAAATTTTTGGAAAATTCAAAAAGTACAAAGTATCGTTTGCAGATTCTAATAATTATATAACAGGTCATATTTTACAAGTTTTATGTTTAGACTGTAGAAGTTTGTGCAAAGATTTCGACAAAGTAATTTATTAAAAATGAAATCTAACGGAATCAAATCAATGAAATTGTTGAAAGCTTCATTAGGATATATTGAACTTTTTAATACCTTGTTTTTAAAAAATCGTGTGTACAATAAATGAATAAAACCCGAAGTCTTCCGACAATAAATTCGTTATACAGCACCGGCTATTATTAACCCAGTTACGTGTATTAAACAATTACGATTGCATTCCCATACATATGTGTGCAAAATAAACACAGCTGGAAAAATATTTAAGAAATCTTAAAATTTCTATACGACGAAAGATCCGAAACGAATACCGAAGATTATACGTCACAAACATTTTATTCTCACGTTCCAGGAGAGTATTAATCTAAATCATTTCTACGAATCCATGCGCGCAAAGCACAGAATACAAGCTCTACATTTTTGGCAGGGTCCAAACAAACCCCTCGAACCAACGCTTCTTTCCCAAAACAGCATCATCGATCATTCATCTTTGTTTTCTCAGCCGCCATCAGCTTTAATTAATCGTCCCGACGACACCGCGTGTATTATTCCCCCGGCGACTACCGCGTTACAACAATTTCCAATTTAACGAATATGCTCCTTCAAAACACGGTAAATCAATGGCTTACAAGCCGGACACCGAGGCACAGTGATGCAGAACGATATTTTAAAAGTTCAAATTATACTATAACACTCATTCTGTTCCCTTTACGGCAGTAGTATAATATAGTATACGATTACTATGAGTATAATTGATAATTCAAAAGAAAATGATTAGGACCCCCACTTGTATTATTCCTCCGGCGACTACCGCGTTACAACAATTTCCAATTTAACGAATTTGCACCTTCAAAACACGGTAAATCAATGGCTTACAAGCCGGACACCAAGGCACAGTGGTCCAGAACGATGTTTCAAAAGTTCCAATCGTAGTATAACACTCATTCTGTTCCCTTTACGGCAGTAGTATAATATAGTATACGATTACTATGAGTATAATAAATAATTCGATAGAAAATGCTTAGGATCCCCCAGTGGTGGGGATGAACACAGGGTGCTTACGCTGTAGATCGTTGCGGTTACTAATACAACTTTCACTGTACTGTAAATTAAGCTTTTCGACTTCAAAAAGACCGTCCTGAAGCTACTGCGAACTGATTGGATCTGCCTGTGTATATTACAGATCGTATCGATATATACATATCGATTTCCAAGCAGCCGCACTCAGTTTCTTCTCGTCGGAGAATCAAGAATTTACGTTCTTTTGCGGACCAGACACTTTTCACAGGGGACCATGAACGGTTCGCAACGGCCGTTCCACGCTCCAAAATGGCGCGTGCAGCCCACGCGTGCTATCCGCGTTTATATCACGAAACACGACGAATATATCGGTGGATAGGCGTAAAATTTGCATCTCAAAAAGCCAGGCCCAACGCGGTTGAAGTCGCGTCGCTGCACATTCGATAGACGGCCTGATGACAGCGCGGACACGCTTTGTGTGATGCCGCGCGCATATACATATTAACGCGGGAAGAACCGTTGCGTGGTGGGTGAGGAGGAGTGTCGTAATTAAAATTACAATCCTTTGTGGCTATTCTGGGTTGGTTTTCGTTGGTATCGTTAGCCTTGACGAGCCGGTGTTATTTTCGGAATATAATTTAGCCGGCGTGTACACCGTGGGCCCCCGTCTCTGAATTATGTATTAGTTTGTATTTGAAGGGTGGAAGTTAAACCGCCACCCGTGCAGTCGAAGCGTTCCCCCGTATTTCCACTGGCATGCGTTCCGTCGAATTAACGTGGCGCAATCGCCTGGTGTCGCGTGGATGAACGTCTCGATCGTGGCGCGACCTGGACTTCTAGTCGACTTCTGGCCCTTTGTTCAGTGTCGCTGTGTCGTTACTGTTTTCTAAAGACCACCACGAATGAGGGCATTCGGCACGGTGAATTAACGGGATATGCGTGCTTGTTAAGAGCGGTGGGATTGAGAGGCAGTGGAACGATAGTTAGCAGACCGATGTGTGCGTACGAGGATTTGTAGAGGCTGGCAGGTAGGCTTTTGCTGGAGTCCAGACTTGAAGAGAATTTAAATTGTAGCAGGGTGAACGGTTGAGTGTTGGTCAACAACGATAACTTAGGTATCGACACGGAATTCAGGTAACGGAAGAATGAAATAGAAAAGAACAATGAAATAAGATGAGAACGATAGAATGCAGAGTGTTTTGTCCGGTAATAAACTCGCGACGTTATGCTAAATAATTGGACAGAATCAAAATTTAGTAGGTCGAATCAGAAACATATTTCTTTTATCTTCCGAGAAATTCACATCAATTTATTGTTAACCATGGAAGATTTATTCCATGTATTATTGTTTTCCTTTGAACCCTTTCGTTACATTGATCTTAAAAAAAAGAAATGGAAAAGGAACTCTATTTTCGAAGGTGTTGAGAAAACTGTCAGTGAATGATGACATCATGAAACAAGGTTCCTAAAATTGATAAAGAATTGTTCATTTATCTACTTCGATTTAAATCAAATTTATAAGATTCATAATTTTCGTTTGCCTGAGCCAAATAAGTAACCAAATGAGCGGCTACATTTTGTTTCTGCACCACTCTGTGTTGTCTATCGAGTCCGCGATATACCGAGTCTGCTGTAACGGCAAATTAATGTCCAGAGTGCTGGCTGAAATGATGATGTTGGAATGGAAAGCAACTTGGAAACTGGAGTTCCAGTTTAACAAAATAACTTATATTTTCCACTGAGACGATTGTTTACAGAGTTTGGTGTGCTTCAGCCGAGTGCCGATTAGATTCTGATTTTCTGTCGGAGTGCAGAAGGTCGGTATGTCCTAATATGTGGACGTTTCTAACATTGGCTACACGCTCTAATTGGTCGGGGTTTTTCGTTAATATCACGTTAACAAATCCTCGGAGAGCTTTTATGCTAAGGAAAAAGTTGTTTCAAATCACCTCGGGAATCACCCCTTTTAAAGACTTACACCTATGTTAGGACAACCTCTATACATAAATGAAGAAGTTCGTTAATAAATTAATTTGTATACGTTCAACAACTTGTCCTTTCTGCCAACGTGATAGAAATCGAAGCACGTTCGTTTTCGATAGTTACAGTGATAATAGGATTACTGTAGTCACACCTGATAATTGAAAATGACGATATTGAACGATACGGCGAAACATGGAGTTGCAAAATGAACATGTTTGGACGATTCGTCGGCTCGCGCTAAAGTGTCGGCGGAACAGCCAACGATATCGATCGTTATCCTTTCTCGAGCATAAATAACGGGGCGTGATGTATTCGACCATTTATCGATACGTTAAGCGTAATAACGACCCGCGTGCGTGTGCCTGCGTGTAAATGAGAGAGCCAGGTTGTATCGAGTGCGCGCGCACCGTGGGCCACTGTATCGATTTGATATTTGTCGTGTTTCTCGCTAAAGGGTTGGGCATATTTTTTTTTTCAAATCGCTACTTCTACGCGTGCCTTTGCAGTCGCGGGCAATAGTTTGCGGGACGCGCAATTAAAGGCTCAGATGCGTGCTTCGTCGAGAAGGGCGGGTATGGTGACGCACATGTGAATCTTGGACGCGTTTTAGGATGTAAATGAAATCGTTGAAACAGAATTCGAGGGTGAAAAGTCAGGGATTGTCCATTTTTAGGAGGTTTAAGGCAGAGATGGGCAAATTCATTATCTGGACAAAGAGTTTCTAATAAAAAGGTACTTCGACATTTTTAAACGTTTGAACGTGGATATTTCATTTGTTATAATAAAATAATACTTCTTGAATGAGTCAAAATTTGACAAACAATTATTTCACTATCTACTATTGGAATAAAATTGTACTCAACTCTGGTTTAAGATTCGGTGTACTGATTAAAAACAAGGAATTAAAGCTAATTAAAACAGCTTTCCTCGGTAAAAGTGTTTTGTGACACCCATCGTTGTTTTCCATTTACGCTTTAATTGAATTCCAATGCTTACTAGGCTGGTGGTACTCGAGTAATGTTCTGTGAGGAGATAGGTTTCCGTATAAAGGATCTTCTGAAGAAAAACGAAATAAATAATTGTTGTTGACTCTGAAAATTGTTGAACAATTACCTCCACAAGCAATCAGGTGCTGTACTAGTGTTCTTAAAGATACGCTACGAAATGGAATGCTACAAATGTAAATAGAACAACAATTAGACTATTTCAATGAATCGTATACTTGAAGTTTTTAATAGATTATTAATTAAATCGAAGTAGATCGATTAGCTCCCATATTTTCATGATGAAATGAAAATTGCATAAGTCAGTTATTAGAATCAATTCCGGCGAAGTTAATTCTTAATAATGGTAAACTTATTATTAGATGTAAATCAGAACCCTTATAACACGGGACAAGATTGGATGAGCGAGTTCTTTTAACGGATTTTTACCCTTAAATCCATTTGGGCGACACATCACGCGTGTACACCAATGAAAATGGATGCAACCGTTCCAACGTTGGCTACACATAGTAAACGGGCCGCAGTAGACGTGTCACGTGTTTCAAAGCCCCCGTCTATTTTCCCAGCAAATGAAACGCAACACATATTTTTCATGTAGCTCACGATCCAAATATCGGTTGTTCGTAAAATGCTTTATGCGCCCGAAGTAAATACTAGCCGAGGGCTAATCGCCGAACACAAACAACGCTGTCACGTTACAGGTTCGGTATAGACACTCACCGTTTTGTTTTCGACGTGCTGTGACTACTGACGGATCCGCGAGCAAACTGTCTCAAACATATTCGAATCCAACATCTGACGAGAAGTTTGAACACTTCAAGCTTAGTTTGATCATGGCGAGATGTTCAAAGTAATGGTCACTTTCAAATGTTTTACACAGTTTGATGATGTTTGAAACTTTATACCCTCGAACTGATGTAAACTTTCTGAACAGCGTGATGACGTTTCACACTTCAAACTCGAGCTGCTGTAAACATTTCAACCAATTCGAGAAATCTTGAGCCACTGTGAATTTTTCAGTTTGAAAGACGTCTCAAATGTCAAACTCTCCAGCCGCTACAAACTTTTCAAACAGTTTGATGGAACGTTACCAAACTTTGAGGTGTTCGAACCGCAAACGTCGACCGAACGACTCGAGATAGGAGGTATTAAAGGCTTCACAGTCAGGTATTTATCGACATCATGAATACCTCGCTTCGCCAATGATCGTGAATAGAGTGACTTGAAGTTTGAAACGTTTCCTCAAACTGGTTGAAATGTTTACAGCACACCCAGGGTATGAAGGTACGCAAACATTATCAAACTGTCTGAAAAGTTTGGAAACGACCGTCAGATTGAACGTCTCGCCATGATCAAACTCTGTTTGGACTGTTCAAACTGCTTGTCCGTTGTTTGAACATGTTTGAACGGTGTGTTTGTCCATTGCCCCCCGTGCGATCCCATCGATCGGACACAAATCAGGGCCAGAGACCACGAAAAACCGACGGTTTCGTATTTCATTCGCGTACCAACGACGATTTGCTTGGATTCAAACGCGAACGACGAAAAGACACCGGGAGAATCGTGGCGGAACACAGGGAATATTTGTAACTTAAACTCGCCGAGGGAAAACGGAATCCGATACTTTTACGATTCCGTGTATTACGTTACTCCGGGCCCAGGACGTTTTCCGGTGAATTTCAAAAGCGAAGTGCCACGGAAATTTGTACACCCCGGGACGATAGCTGCGAAGTGTTATTTTATTTAGCGGAAAGAGAGAACGGACCGCGGGTGTCGGGTGGCAGGTGCTGTAAATAAATTTCTTCGGCGTGCTTGTGAAACTCGAACGAGCGTTGGCGCGACTTCTTCGCTTCTGTTCCTTGAATCCACTTGTATATATGTATTTGTGTGTGTGTGCGTGTGTATCTAGGTATATGTAAATACGTAGACCGGAAGTGCGTCAATCTAGATATAGAGCGGCCAGATATGGAACGTAGAAAATATTTGCAATAAAAACTTTTAAGAAAACCGACGATTCAGGCTGTTTGCGTTTCCGCAGCAGTACGCTACACCCTCTGCCGACGCTTTCACGAATATCGCTGAACTGCAGCGGCGATTGGCTTGGACGGCTTGTATACGCGAACTCCTATCTCGTGGTGAAGTAACTCACTCCTGTGGCCGCGGTCGACGAATGATTTACGGGGGCCGATAAATTTATTTATTTACTTGTTTATTCGAAATACTGATTTATGAAATTAATGACATCGGTGCATGGATGTCTCCTATTTACCTCGGATGGGGTGGAAAATGAAAGGCAAACAGACACCGATGAAGTCTGTTCCTCAAATTTCATGGAGTTCCTTTGGCATTGACTTTCTTTTTTTCCTGTGGAATCTACCGAGCTCGTGGCACTGAAGTTCTTGGGTATAATTAAAATTAAACGATGCTTAAATTCCTGGTTATTTTTAAGCTTACGTACTACTATTTATGTGAATCAGGAATTGACATCAAAAACTGTTAAGCATTACTGTTCATATATTTTTGTCTACTAAATTTTGGGCCTTCAAATCATTTATTCCAACCTTCATTTCACACTTAACGAAAACAGATTAAATTTCGGAGCAGTGTAGCTGAACCGTAATTGTATCAGAATCGATCGCAGAAATTATTAACATTTTCAATCTTAAAACCTTGTGAAGTAATTCAACGGCGATCGAGATTTTTGTAGCTGAAACGTTATTAAAGTTCGTTTAAAACTGAAGAAAGAATCAATTTAATTGTAGACCATATTATGTGTCGAATAAATTGCACGCCACACAATCATTGTGTCTTACGTTCAAAATAAAAACTGCGAAATAAGTACAAAAACAACGTGACCGAAGAATAGTAGAAAAATACCAATCTATAATCTGTGTACAGGATGTCAATTAAGAATATGGGACACCTTTTGTTAACATTGTTTTCCGACATTAACCCGAGGTGAATGAAGAATGAAAATAAAAGCAAGTAAACTACGAAAGCAACGGGGTCAGGTATTTGAAAAGTAAGTAACATAATATTTAATACTTCCAGGACGGCCGCTTATCATAATGAGGACACTTCCGGTCACTTCTGGCGCCAGAGAACGGAGTTTCAAAAGGAGAATGTAATCCTTTGCAACCCCAAAGGCTTTATACATGAGAATAATAGATAAGAATATTCTATAAAATTCGGATTCAAGATTTCCCAGTAGGAGCCATAAATATATTTATACCACCCTGATAGTTTCCAAAATAGATATCATAACGTAAAGATATTCAATTTATATATAATAGTTCACTATTTCCACAAAACCGCGGTAAAAACATTATTTGCCAAATATCCATCAAAACTTTTGCACTGACCCAATATTAAATTTCTTTAGTATACATGTAGTGTGTCCCATTTAAATCGACCTACTCGAATATCTCCGAAACTGATGACGATATTAAAAAAAGTTCCAAACGAAAGTTAAATTGTATCAGGGAGCACACTTTCTACTGCGCCTTTTTTCTCTATGGTCGCGTAAGGGTCACATGAAGGTTAACTTGGTTTAGTTAAATGGAATCGTAAATTTTTTAATGCACTAATTCGCCATAAGTGACTTACTATTTTATATAGCGAATAACGAGTAGCATCAAGTAGTGTATTAAAAAACATACCATTCCATTTGGAAAAGAACAAAGTTGACCTTCATATGGAAAAAGTGTTCACCTGAAAAAAGTTACTAACATCAGAAAGTGTGCCTCCTGATACCATTTCATTTTTTCCTCAAACATTCTTTAATATCTTCAATAATTTCGGAGATGTTCGAGTAGGTCGATTTAAATGGGTCACCCTCCAGTAAATATACAAAGAATAAAAACAATTTATATTAAACTTTATAGCATTCTGTATGATTACCCCAACACGCTCTCGTAACTGACGATTACCAATTGTTGTGGCCAGACCACGAAGCTTCGGCCACGCCCTCCGTGAAAAGGATCTTTTCTATTCGAGATTTTAAAGCAAGTACTCTGCCCGCGATGCCCCATATAGAAAGTTAACGTGCAGCCTGTAAAAGGATCAAAACTTAAATGAAGTTAGCGGACGCGGAGGATAGAGAATTCTTAGAGAAGGAAACGGTCGGAAGAATTCCGTGGCTGAGTCGTTGGTATACTTGCCACCTGCAATTCCTCTCCCCCGCCCCTCCATTTTCCATCCAAACTCCACCATGAACCGTAACCCTTTATTTCATCCCCATCACGGCATCGGTCCGCTTCGAATAATATTTTGCAAAACAGTCGATCCACGAGAGCGTTGTTCCCCCGTTCGAGGAACATTTCACTTGAATCGCTTACCTCCGCCCTACTCAGCGTTCGCGGAATTTCATTCCACCCGTCTCTGAGAGACCATTAAGACTGTTTCATCTTTCCATACAATTTGTTTTCCCTTTGCCTCGCGATTCCACGGCGAACGAGCGACGGAAATGCGTCGGAATAAAGTAATCGGGTGACCTCCCGAGAAACTTCGGGTCCCGGCGATCTGGAAACGACGCGAGAAAGGGTTGAAAGCAAAGAGGGAGAAGCACCAACGACGTCACGATCAAAAGGAAGTATTTTGTGTTTTTATATTCACTGTTTGCGAGGACATTATTCTGTTGCTATTTCGATACAGCTAACATACCTCGCGTTTCGCGTGTTGTGTCAATGGCGAAACTTTCGAATTTTCGAAACAATAAACGGTTATGTTACTATATTACACATCGATGACGACGTAACAAAGTGAATTGTCGTTTAGAACCGAAATCAATGATTTCGAGTGTGCAGTATTGTTTGAAATAAAATTGAAATTGAGGTTGCGAATAAATGATTTGGCAAATGAAAGGAATTAACGTTACGGACATCGTAAAATATGTTTGGGATTTATTTGGAGAAATTGTTATAGTAATCCCACTCTGTTATAAAGTGTAAATTTACTAGTATAATTTGATCATGTATATAAAGACATATCGAAAACTCGTTCTTATTAGTCTATTCTTTTGGATTGAAACCCATCAAAACTTATACACTCACCTAATATCATTTGTTTCCGAGCATATAAAATAGTCTCTGTTTAAATTATATTTTTCAGAGATTTTCAGAAACGCGTTTGCAGCTCTGCTCGTTTAAAATGCAAAAGACCAAATGTATTCGTTGTTTTTCAGCGACGGTGAAAACAATCTGTTCCCTCCGATCTTATTAAAGGAGAAGCTAAATCGTTCTTATTTCATTACGCTCGCTTTCCAGAATTCCTTCATCTTATTAAGAACTTTAATTTTCTCCTGGCTCTGATTCACCGTCGATATTCCCAAGGAGCTTCTAACACAACTGAATTATTTAGTAGCCGAACTCCAGTAACTCTTTGTTCATATTAATAATACCGATCTATTATACGGCCGGCTATTTAAGGAGTGATCTACCGAGAGGAAGAGGAAGGAACAAACAAAGGAGAAGACGGGCAGAAAGAGAGGGAGAGAGATAGAGACGACGGGTGGCGGAACGAGGATCGAGAATTAGAGGTGCACGGGAGGAAAGGGACAAAAGGTATTTCCTTTCAAGAGTAACGCTTTGCCAGTGAATTGAAACAGAAGTGGATAGACTCTAATACAGTGAGCAGACTGCTATCAGAAAGTTGTCTGCTCGCCGTTCTCTTGGATACATCGATCCGTGACGTGTCGTACGAGATCCACGCAAAAGGAGACAGCTCCAGACAAAATTGAAAACGATAAGTAAAGAATCGAGTGTTCATTGCTATATATTATATTTACACGCACGAAGTACGAATAACATTAACTAAAACTTATTCAATTATCTTTCCCAATACTAATCACCAGTTCAACTTAAAAAGCCAACTTCCAAAGCCATACGAACGTAGTCAAAGGAACAAATCACCACTGTTCCCTCCGTATTCCTAAGAACTCTTTCTTCCCCCGACGCGAACATCTAACCGGTGAGGAGGCAAGTTCGTTTGTCGAGCTTGCGCTCGGAATGTCGCTCGATCGAATTTCAATTTACGTTCCGCAGCGAAGTCCAAATAAGGAAGGGGGGGAGGGATGCCGATGCCAGGGCCAAACCTCAGAACTTAATAAAAGAATAACCGTGGAAAGATTTCCGTAAAGCACTCGTGACTTTCATAGCGTTAGCGGAAGGGCATTGAGGGGGTTGCAGGGTCACCGTGGGAACGATAAGCCCGTCTTTCTTCTTCCCCCGATACGTGTGGGGGGGGGGGCGACACCCCGCGCGCCTCTTCCAGGTCGCCGCTTTACACTGAAACACTTTCTCGTGTCTGGGTGTATGACTGCAGACGCGAATCCGATAAAAGTTTCGAGGATTATCCCGAGCGGAGTGCCTCGGCAAAGGGTGGCCCGGGACCAAAGTTCCCCATCTTCCACCCTAACCGTCGTAATGCGAGCATATTGACCACGACGCGACGGAGTAACGACGACACGGGCGAGGACCAAGGGAAAATCTATAGTGGTAATTTCCTAGAGTTATCGCTATCGGTTACCGCCGAAACCGCGGGTCATCATGAACCCAGGCCACGTTTTCCCGTCGTAGGAGACGAGACTCAAGGATTCAGCAGGCGGAGGAGCGAGGCAACAACAGCCCCGTTGAGAAACGATCGAAGAAGTGCACCAGGGGAGTTTCCTGTCCTAGGTTGGAGTGGGGGAAAAGGTGGGGTATGGTTATTACCTGTATAAACGTAGCGGGAACAGAGTGGCTCCTGCCGAATCCTTGCGGTAATTGCCTCGTGCACGCGCGGTAATTTAGATCCCAGCTCTAGGGGTGGGATTTGCGCAAGAAGAGGGAATACGAGAAGGAACGGTCGTTCCAGGCGAGGTGGTAAGCTAGCAGGAAGAAGAAAAAAACTATTAAGCTCATTGATTTTAACGGAGATTCGATGAACACTTTACGGTTACTAATGGCCGCCTGACCGAAATTTCTTATCGAGCGGGAAGGAAGATTCGTGGTGTGCGTGTATGTGTGCATGAGGTAGGTAACCTGTAACTTGGTGGTTACAGAAGGTTGGTTTTGTATAAAGAAATATGTCGAAATTCGAGATTGTTTTTCGAAAGAAGGAAGTTTGAAGAGTTTTTTTTAATATGAATTTAATGTTGCATCCGTCGACTGCAAAATCAAACTAACACTTTCAGTGCAACGTCACCCAAGTATGGGTGATATGTATATTACCACTCATAAGTGTTAGGATATTTGGTCTATATGTAGAAAATGTTTTTGTAATTATATATTTTGGGCTGATTTCTATTACTTCATAGTAGTAGCGTTGTTTGCCCAGCATAATATCTTATAAACAATATTTATTTCAGACTTTCAGGAATTTCATAATGCCATTTTGCATTAACTGTGCATATTCAATAAGTTTACTAATACTTTTCCCTCGAATGTATTATTCCAAAGCGGCTGGATTATTTAAATACCATTACAAAATTTTTGCATAAAATTAATATGACAGTATAATTTAAAACAAGATCAACAGTCTCTATTTACTAAACGCACATATTTTCCACGATTTCTGACTTAAAAACTGTGGCAGTCAACACGTTACAGTAAAAACTGGATGAGAATTGGATAGGAATTTCCCCATGAGAGTTTCTTCTTCATCCCAACTACTGACGAGAGGAGGCCGTGGAACGTGCCAAGGGCATAATTAACTCCCCCCCTCCACTTTTGTTGCCGAAGGGTTTCAGTCAAACAATAGATTTGTGAGGTGTTGAAATGATTCGTGGTGCACCGTGTAAGTTTTAACCGAAGTTCGGATAAAGGAGGCTTTCTAATCCATTGGAATAGCGTACAAAAAAAGGTAGTAGATATTCCACTGGCGCACTAGAAAAAACGTGAAACGCAGTCTCGCTTTCAAGCTCCGCAAGAGAAAGTGACGTCGGACATCCCAGTAAAGACCACCTGGAGTCCTATAGCATCCTGTCGTTTGAATTGTTAGAGGCGAACGTGCCACGTACATACCTGAAACAAAGCCGGAGCGTTTATTACGCGTGCCCAGGAACGAGCGTAGCCGTGCCACGCGCGATTACGAGGAACGTGCCAGGTAACGTCGGAGCCACGTAAAACGTGCGTCACAGGAACGATTTCCTACGACGTTGTTTCGCCAGGGCTGTGCACGGTGATTACAACCGGGAGCTTGGAGGGGTCGGGATGAGAGAGGACGACGGCCTGAAATGAATCGCCGGGTCGTGGCAGCATGACTACGCAGGCGTAGCCGTAACAAGACACTTATAGCGAGGCAAAGGGCGCGATGTGACGAGGCGACGTTTCACGGATCAGACCGGAACAATGTTCACCGAAACAATTGCAGTTTATAACGATTCGTCGTCGTAGGTATAATGCCAGGGCCCACGGAATTGCGCCAATTTCGTGAAAGCCGGCGGACAATTGAACGATTTACTCCCGTGGCAACGAAAAACTCAAGGGGAAAAGGGGAAGGTTGAAATTTATTATACAGCCTCGGCCGGAGACTGTCAAAGTTACTTTACCCGAGCTAGTATTATTCACATCGATACGTCCTTTCTGGTATACGAATTTTGCCCCGTTTCGGCTAATAGAATATTTATCAGTGAACGATAGCGCCGTTTCATGTCGCTATTAATCCTCTGTTTGCGCCATCGATCCGCGTTCCGCTGACCGGTATCCAGACAAAAATTTGTTTCGAATGACGCTTAGGGGGGCAACATGTGCGGATGATTGAATTGAATATTTGATTCGAGCGATGTTGTTTCGTTCTGGACTGGTAGGGAATGGTGGATGGTTCGACGGTTTGAACTCGGTGGTGTTGAAACGTTTAGACATTCAAACGGTTGATTTAGGAAAGGTAGGAGGTGTTAATATCAATGGGTACGTTAACAAACTGTTTCGAACATATTTGATTGTTTATGAACAATAGGAGTTTGAACGGTCCAAGCCAAGTTCAATCATGGTGAGATGTTCGAATAGAAGGTTACTGTCAACCTTCTCAAACAGTTTCATAACGTTTCAAACCTTCAAACTCAAGTCGCTGTAGACTTGTCAAACGGTTTAATGAAACGATTCAAACCTTCAAACTCAAATCGCTGTAAACTTTTCAAACGGTTTGATGAAACATTTGTAACTTCAAGACGGAGGACACCGATAAATAACTGCATCTGAAACCTCGAGTGGTTTGAGGTTTGAAACGTTTGATCGAGATGTTTGAAAAGTTTGCAGTGCCTCGATAGTGTTAATTAAGTTCTTGCGAGTGTAGTTCGCGGTATTCCCAAGGGAAAAGTAGTAGCACGTAGTATATTTGCGTGTTCCTCGCGAGTTTCCGTCTCGAAATTAAACACTTTCGTGGGCTGTTGTTGTGAAAATTTATAATGTAATATACCTTAAGGCGGTAACGTTGTTCCAAACACAGAGAGTAAAACACAAGTGTCTTTCCAGCTGCCTTCAGGGCGGTCTTGACTTCGATGAAACTTCACGAGGACGTATAGCTGGTACCGCGTGTTGGAGTGTACATGGAACCGTTCTTTTCTTGTTGCATCAGCACTATGGCAAAGAATGGAACGAAAAGTAACTTCAAAGTTTGTATGATTTTTATTTTTCTCGAAACATGTACCACTTTAACTATTAGAATCGTTGAAAATTGTTTTGTTACGTTATGCAGCATATTTACTGTACTGAAAGTATTTCGTCAAATTTTGTAACACTTTTTTACTACGTACGAAAATGTCAAGAAATTACAGGTTGTTATCAAGTTACAGTTTTAATGTATTCGTTCGATAAACGTTATTGTATAAAATGAGAGGTGCATTTGTAATGATTTGTAATTAATAACTCACAACTTCTGATAATTATTTGTCAATTTTTCTCGCATGGATTTTAAGCCATTCTGAGACGTAAAAGGAACAGTATTTGTACAATTGTTGTAACTGTTCCTTAAACTACTCAGAGAGTTTGAAAAATGATTCCGGATGCTCAAGAAATACAGGATGAATTAGTAAGCACTACTATTTAAAATCATACGTTACCTATTGGCAGTATCAGAAAACGTTTTAATAAATTATGCAACATTTTACGGGACACATCGTATGGATAAAATGTGATTTTTTATATCTTACTTGTTTTAAATATCAAGGTGACCTTGAGTTTTTTCAAGGTCAATGCATTTCTCTTCAATGCATCATCAACCTTCAAGAAATTCAAGGTCACCTTGATATCTCAAATAAGGTAGGATAAAAAAATCGAATTGTATCCATCCGATGCATTCATTAAAATGCCATATTCATTAAAAACGAGTTCTTTTACATACTACTTCTTATTGGCTCACCTGTGTATTGTACTAAGCACTTTTCATCTGAAATTAAATAATCCACAAAATACCAGATGATGTTATATTCTTATCATACAGATTATTTCGCCGTTTCACGACCACTTCACAATTTCAGAAACATTTCGAACGTATTACAGTACGCAAATTGGACGGGACTATTAATTCTCATCCGTAACAACAATTACAGCTTCCGACGGTAAATTCTATCGTAAATTTGTCTCCAGTCTGACAGAATAATCGTGTTTACGTGACGCCTTTTCGATACAGTCGGGACCGATCCGAAACGGACCCATGTTCCAGATACGATTAATTCTGTCGTTTGTCAAGAGCGCGGTAAACAATCGCGAATAAAGAAAATCATTTCGCTGAATTGCCACGGGACTGGGAGAGGATGGTGGGAACGTTTCGGCGAGAGGGAACGATAATAAACGTCCATTGTGCCGATGAATCGTAGAATCACGAAGTCGTAAATCCCGTCCCGCGTTACGACGCGTTTCACGATGTGAAGGAATGCGTAGGCGTTTACGGCCCGGGACGTCGTACTCCTTTTCCTTCTTTTTTTTTTGCTTTCTTTCTCTCCTGAACGTGGACATCTTTATGTAACATCGCCGCACGACTTCCGGAGAATCGCTACGGGGATGGAGATAAAACTCTTCGCGAGAGCTTCATCCCTCCACGTTTCTCGTACACGCCTCTTTTCCATTCTTTAAACAGCAACTTGATTCTCAGAGTTTTTTCAGCGAAGAAAAGGAAGTTTGTAATCGTTCCCTTCGTTGCAATTACAGTTTCAAGTTATGCTTGCAAAGTGTGGCCAGTTCCTCTCGAACGTAATTTCTCTTTCAAGAACGAAAACCGTCCATTAAGGATCGCGAGGTTTAGCATACCTAATTTCTTTCGTTTCTTCGATTTCTATAGTCTCTGGGTGGAGAACCGTGTACACGGAAAATTATGAAAATTCGTTCGATTATTGGATAACCTAGATATACAGGGTGTTATGTAACTGATGGTACTAACTATGTTGAAATATAAGTCTGAAATGTTTTTTTATTTAATAAATATATTCATTTGATAAAAAAATGTCATAAAGTGGCAAATACGGAATAATTCTATTACTCCATGGTTTAACCGTCGTTTCGGTAAATATTTACAGTAATTATTCCTGTCGTTAAAAAAGCTGATATGCGTCGAATTTTGAAGAAAATTCAATTACTCTGTAGTATAACTGGCGAAACAGGGGCAGTTTGTAGGGGGTTTGGCCCCGAGCTGTCAAGGGGATTGTCGTTTTCACGCGGTTACACCTACAGACTCGGGACGGCAAATTCCGTTGTAAGCAGACCCATTTTTCAAGTTTTCCCGTGGAAAACGGGAGGAGGCGCGAACGCACACGAACACCGGGGTTTTCGAGTCGCGAACGTGTAGACGTGGCAGCGGATGCGGGACAGGGGGTTTCGAAACGTTTGGTAACATCCCCGGGGCGAAGAAGACGCATCGAGGCGTGAATGTCGAAATCGATGCGAAGTGAATGGTACAGGGCCAGAGGAAAGTTTAAAGAACGCTCTCGACGGAAGGGGTTGGGCGGTGACGGGAACGGGGGCGGCTTTGAGGGTGGTGCCGTTCCGTTGAAAAGGACGGCCACGAAGACAGACGGTCCTGAAACGTCGACGGTAAAAGGGGGAAAGGGGACGGGGAGAGACAAAGTAAATCTTGAGAAGTAAAGAATTCGTATACATCGACGGGGATCCGATAATCGATACCCGGAAACTAGGCCCGAATAAAGGAATCGCGCTGTAACTGGTCGAACGGCAAGCCAAACCTAACCCGACGGGCACACTTATTGCTCCCTGCGTCGTGGAATAACGTGTGCAATTTACCTACGAAAGTATTCGAACGATAAGATTCTCAGAGATTCACTGTACATAAAGATTCGTCGAATATTATGTTAGACAGAGTGAAATTTTACATTGGAAGTATACAGATTTGTGACAAGACATTGAATAATGTGGACCTGTGTCGCGAAAAGTTACACGTTTCATTCGTCTTACGAAGACTAGCACGTTTCAATTTATCACGGATAACAGAACTTTTCATGGTTTCCACGGATAAGTTGCATGTTTGACATTCACCACGATAGCGAGCACGTTTCACAGTTCGCCGCGAACAATAGCGTATTTCGAACACTGTGGCGAAAAATTGCACCTTTCATGTGTTTTACGAAGACTAGTAACAGGTCAGTTTACAAACAGTTGAAATAAATGGTAGGCGACCTATCTAATGTGGTATGGAAATAAATTTAACCCAGAAACACCAATTATTGTAATTCGAATACATTTACGCGAATTATTCGGAAAACTGAAGTTATCGTTTTTGGCAGTAAACATTTCTCTTGAGCAAAATACGAAATAGATGTACATGTGTATGCGCACGATCTCCGTCAGAACTCTTTGTCCACTTTTACAGCGACGCCATCGTGCTGATCTCATAAAACGATTGCTGCTTTTTGTTAAGAAAGTTTTGTATGCGCGAGTAAAGGTTTTCCGTGCTTCCCAACACTTTTTACAAAGTTGAGCACGCGAGAGGTGGTGAAACTTCCCAGTCGAAGTCGCGTGATTTTTTTTGGATTCAGTGTCATCACGATGGCGTCTTCAAGTTATTGCTCACTTTTGTCCCATCCATTCCTATACTTACCAACACTCATCGTTAGTTACTAAAACATTAATATCAATCAGTCATCTATTTTTCCTGTTACTGCTATTAAGGGATCACAGTCCATTTCCGTATAATCATCTAACGAATTAATTCTCAAGTACAGGAGAGGTGGTGAAACTTCCCAGTCGAAGTCGACTGATTTCTTCCTGGTTCCAATTGCATTTTTATAACAATTCTACATTCTTCGTTTGTTAATTGCTTAAATTCTGCCATTTTTCTACTATAAAATTATGTAAAGATGAGAGTAATACATCAACAAGTTAAAATATACAATAAAAAA
>NW_015373917.1:1427055-1533200 GCF_001272555.1 Dufourea novaeangliae | reverse complement strand
AGTTAACAGTTGTCATAAACATTCAGATATAGTAGTTGTTTAATAATTTGCAATAAAATAAAAGTTATCTCACATGAAAGTTCATAAAACGATCCGTATCTTGCAAGTTTCTGTATATCTCGATTTCTATCTGTTATAATTATAAACAATTCGCATTGTAAAAGGGATGATATAATGTTGAACATCTCTCACCAAAAATGTGATTGTTATAAATGTTATGATATTAAACTTATTGTTTAATAATTTCACACGAATTCAGTAAAACTAACTGTTCTATAAATTTTGACGAATTTCTTGCATAAAACTCTACCAAGGCGCATTTAAATTAAATAATATTTAGTTAACAATCGCCATAAACATTAAGACATAGTTGTTGTTTAATAATTTACAATAAAATAAAATTTATTCCACGTGAAAGTTCATTACACGGTCTGTATCTTGAAAGTTTCCGTATATTTCGTTTTATATTTGTTATAAAGAATAACAATTTGCATTATAAGACAGCTGACAGAATGTTTAACAATGTTCCTCGGAGAGGTAATTGTTATAACAATTATCTTGTTAGAAATAATAAATTAATCGAGAAATAATTTATCGCGCGCTCGAGTTTCCAGTGCGTTCAACCTTCGCGCACTTGTCCGCGCATTTGTGCGCGCAAACTCGTGATCGCCGCGAGCCCATAAATACGAGCGCGCAACGAATAAACCTCAGGTCACTCGCGTCCGCGGACCTCGTGGAGGTCTTCCCATCTCTGCCAACCACTGGTGGACACTGGTGGACACTGGTCAAGGGGATTCAAGGGGTCCTCTCTATTATCCGAACCCAACTAACAGGTTGGATTTTTTTTTTCTCCCAGTATAGCTTGGTGATCAGTGGTGCTTAATGAGTCCTCCCTCTCTTATCCGAACTCGATTAATAAGTCCTAATCTTCTTTTTTTAGCATCACCGGCCATTGGCGCTCATTGGTGGTTAGTGGCCAGGAGGTTTTACAGGGCAATCTCTCTTATCCGAACTCGACGAATTGGTTTGCACATCCTTTTTTTCTTAGCTAATTTTAATTTATTGTGCTTCATTTTGATTTCTTTTAATTAATTATGTTTTGTTTTCATTTATTTTAATTACCTATGTTTTATTTTTATTTATATTGATTAACTGTGTTGTACTTTGATTTATTTTACTTTCAGGTAGACTTAAGAAAGAAGTCATCAGCCGTGGGATTTTCGTATCGTTGGTATAAGAATATTTAGATATCTAAGTTAGTTGTAAGATATTGCGAAAGGTGGATAGATGGAAATTGTGTTAATACGTTTATTATTCATCGAACAGAAGAATTTGCGATCATGGTTCCTTCGGTAATTGGTACCATATTTGTGTAAAAAGACCATTGACTATGTATCTATTGCGCGAACGACAAATTTTTGCTTTTTCATTTGCGAATATAAAAAATTGGAAGCAATTTTTTAAGATATAAGTTGTTGAGAAACACTAATATTCAATTCAAAGTCACAAGAACGTAGAATAGTACTTAGGACGTACTACTGGGTAGTAGTTCAGCGGTGTAAATGCGATCGAAACCATTTGCTATTTGGATTGCCTCTCCATAAGAGCCAACGTTAATACAGGCATAAATAATTTGAGTAATTCTGGGGTCTTGCAGTATAGGGTCGATGCATTAAGTCCTCAGGAATAATGTGAGACTAACAGCGTTCATTTTCAGTGCCTAATTATTGAGATATTCGCATTTTTGTATCATTAGGAATTTTCAATCACCTGTCGGTATGATTTCGCTAGCAGTTTGAGCAAATTGCCACGGATGGCGCCACTGGTCGAAAAACTAGTGGTAGTCCGCGTTTAAATGCAATTTTAACAGTATTCGGGTCGTTTATTGTTATTGTCAATGGCAGGGGATTAATCTTCGTTCTTTCAGCTACAAATCAAGTGCTTTATCTAAACGAAAGCTATCCGTATAACGGTGTAAGAGCTGTCCAAAGTGAACTAACCGGGGTACGCATGACGAGATCCAGTGTCAACCGTTGCAAACAATTGAGATTTTATCAATGTTTTGTAATTACTGATTCCCAGCCGTTATAGGGTACTAATCTACATTCTTTAAACTTCGAATGTAATGCATGACGAAGAAAAGTGTTGCCTGTTTAGTGGTTATGTGATTGCAATAGGTTTCGATCGGATTTACACTGCTAAACGAGCATCAGTTTTCCTCGTCATGGATTACATTCGAAGTTTAAAGGACGCAGATTAGTACTCTCTGGCAGGTGGGAACCAGTGATTACAAGAACATTGTTAAAATCTCAATTGTTTGCAACGGTTGACACTTTATCTCGCGATGCGTACCCCGTTTAGTTCACTTTAAATAGCTCTTCCAACGTTCTATGGACAAGTTACGTTTTGATCAAGCATTCAGTTTGAAGCTAAAAGAACGTAAATTAATCTCCTGTCATTGAAAATAACAATAAACAACCAGAACACTGTTAAAATCGCATTTAATCGCGGAATACTACGACTTATTTGACCGGTGGCGCCATCCGTGGCGAATAGCTGAAACTGCTAGCCAATTATATGGCTACCAGTTTCAGCGTTTCGCCACGGATGGCGCCACCGGTCAAACAAATAGTGGTACTCCGCGATTAAATGCGATTTTAACAATGTTCTGGTCGCTTATTGTTATTATCAATAACAGTGGATTAATCTACGTACTTTCAGCTACAAATTGAGTGCTTTAACTAAACGAAAGGTATCCGTATAACGGTGTAAGAGCTGTCCAAAATGAACTAACCGGGGTACGCATGATGAGATAGAGTGTCAAGCGTTGCAAATAAATGCGATTTCAACAGTGTTCTGGTCGTTTATTTTATTGCCATTGACAGGGAATTAATCTATGCTCTTTAAGCTACAAATCAAATGCATTATCTAGTCGAATGTTGTCCATGTAACGCTGGGACACGTGTCCAAATATGAAGTATTAATTGATCTTTTCAATGCATACAAGTTTTCTTATATCGTTGGTGAAAATTTTCTTATGATATCTCATATTTCATAAGATTTCATTGAGAAAATTTGAAACAAAAAACACATGACATTTTTCATATTTTCTTTATAAATTTGGACAATATGAGAAATCATGAGAAAATTTTTGTCAGACTAACTTTTTACACAAGTATTCATTTTTTATTTGAAACACCGCCACAATACGCCATATTGAATTTTATTTGTCCCATTTCCGCAGATTGACTGTAGCGGCGCCAAAGACGCTGTTCGATTTGTCAATACGGTAGTGTCAAGTTGACACCTAACCCAGACACTGTCAACCAGTTAACCCCAGCCTTTTTCCTCTGCTTTCCTCTATCCTCGATGGTCCGGGTGGAATGGTTTTAATTGATTCCTTTTTGTTTCGGTGTATCTATTAATTACTGTTAATTATCAGGTATTAGAAGCACGATAAAAGATCAGTGGAAATTTCAGTATCAGTCTCCACTGAGCATCTCGACGTTAATTGAATCATTTCTATTTAGCTACAAAGTTGTTAGTAACTTTCGTCTTTCTTCACCTCACTGGAAGATTAGCAACACTTTCCACAACTTCCGCTATTTAAACTCGTTTATTGAGTCTCTTTAGCAATAACAAGACAGTGAGTACTCCTCTCGAACCATTACAGAGGATTGGTTGACGTCTGTATACACTGGTTAAATGTGTTTCAGATGGAAATTTGCATCGACTCCCTAGAATCGGCGAGAAACGCGATCGAGGGTGGGGCAAAGAGGCTCGAAGTTTGCTCAGCCTTATCTGAGGGTGGTCTAACCCCCACCCCGGGCCTCGTTAAAAAAATCAAAAGCTTCTCACCCATACCAGTCTACGCGATGCTCCGATTACGGGCTGGTAACTTCGTGTACATAGAAGAGGACACGGAAGTGATGCTACAGGATCTGAAAATACTCAAGGATCACGGCGCAGACGGATTCGTCTTTGGAGCACTGACGTTAAACGGGAAAATTAATGTGGATCTCTGTGAGGAGGTTCTTTCAGAGGCCAGTCCTTTGTCAGTCACCTTTCATCGAGCCTTCGACGAGGTGAACGACCCTATGAGAGCAGTGGAAACATTGATTGAACTAGGGTTTGAGAGAATTTTAACTTCCGGTCAGAAGGACACCGCCAAGGAAGGCTTGGAGTTGATACAGAAGTTAGTTCAGGTGGCTCAAGATAGAATAATTATCATGCCAGGTTCTGGTATCACCAAGGACAACATTTTTGAGATAAAGATAACGTCTGGAGCGAAGGAATTCCACGCATCCGCCAAGAGGATGGCGGTGATCTCTAGCGGAAATAGAGTTAAGATTGGAGCCAATAAAGAGTCCTCTGTTATGGTCACTGATAGTGGATTGGTTCGAGAAATGGTATCGATTATAACGGTGTAATCGTAATCGAATGGATAAGACACACGGATCCAAATTGTTATCCTGAATCGAAGAACCTGTTTCTTTGGGTGATTAATTTATTTGTCATTGGTATTATTGCAACGTTCCTGTTCCACGCAGACGTATCGTTAATATTTCGTCTAGTGATTTTAAATATTTTAATATTAATTAAAACGGTCTGTAGGAAATATGACACTTATATAGCAAACAGAAACATGCGACGTTTTTGTGTACCGAATTAATGTTTAGGTTTCCTTAGCACTTAACTTTATTGCCCATCACGTAGCAACTTGTTGCATATAGATATGTACAGTTAGAGTCAAAACTAAGTACACAGCTTACAAAGGTCAGGTTTGTGGTAATACTTCTGTAGCATTCTACTATTGTAAGATCATAGCAGTAATACAGTTGGATATAATTTTCTTGACATTTTCGGGATGAATAGGTAGTCATAAAATTTGGGAAAAAGAAACTAGGAGCTATAACGAAAAAAAATTTGTAAATATCGTTAAACATGGTAAGTATACTATTATGGTTAGCGGCAGCATTGCAACCTCTGGTGTTAGTTAACTCTGGGCAGTTAGTTTTTATTCATAGTACTGTGGACAAATTTGGATGTTTAAATATGTTAAAATCAAATTCAGATGCAACTATATTCATCGACCTTTTAGGGAGATCGTGACCCAAAATATACAAGCAAAAGTGATTATTGATTTTGGTGGAAGCACAAAATTGTTTGGTAGACAACACTTTTGATCAGTTGAGTCCTTACTCACAGTCGGCAGATCTCAATGTGATAAACTCTATTAAATAGAGCATCTATGCGAAATGTTAGATTCTACATTAAGAGAAATGAATATATACTGACTTACTAAATGAATATATCAATTTTGACTTCCACTGTACGTTATGTACGTTACCACAGCCAAGTGACAGACACACGGTATGAGTCCATCGATACCACGGGTAAGCTTGATTGCATCGTCGCCAAGGCAAAGAAATAAACACGTTCCATGCCGTTTGTTCGCTTAATTGATCAATCATTCAGGATCGATGCTTTGTAACGATTCTTTTCTTCCCCCTTCGTCTATACGTAAATACTTTCGACCACGGTCCTATGGTAATCGATAGAAGAGTCTTAAAAGAAAAATGTAAAGCGTACTAGAGAAATAACGTGCTTCTCTGACGACACTTGAATACTGATAAACGACTTCGCGGGATCAATGACGGTTATTTTTTTGTCTCTCGAAATATGGAAATCATTCGCGTTCAATGGCGGTCGTAAACATCCACGTGGCGAACTCTTTTATACCGTTGTCGTCTAATTCTCTGTTTTTTTTTATCTGATTCAGAGAGCATTGTGATATAAAACGAATCATGCAAAGGCCTCCCGATGATTCATCGTTCCATTTGCAACTTCCCGCGGAACCGAATCGGCTGTAGCTGGGGAGTACCCGCAGAAATCTGCAAGAAACTCATCGGAAAATTTTCCACTGAACTCACGAAGACTTGTGGATCATCCGCAGCGTGAACTGTCTGCGTTCTTGGCTTTTGAACGTCCAGTTTTCAACTTAATTAACATATAAAATGTGAGCAGAGTATCTCATTCCCTGAACTTTGTCCAAAGCTTTCACCGAACTGCGAATCAAAATTCCGCCGTGAAATTAATGTAGGCGCCTTCTAATCTCGATTTCACGCCTTCGAGTATGATACAGAGAAATGGAAACAAGAAAAAACTAAAACGACGATCCACAATCCTTGAAGTTTTAAGAAAAGATCGTATAAAGTTGTAAATGAAGGTCGGAGAAAATGGTAGGTTCCACTTATGTTAGTTAGAAGAAATGAAAAATAAGCAATTGTTTCCACACACACAGATACACCTATAAGTTCTTCGCATTCCTATGACGAAGACACACCGTCTGGTAACCACAATTACCCATTGTACGTCACTAAAAATATAAAATGTAAATGCATCCTTCAGCGCGGCGTGCCAATGAGACGCGAGCACAGATACTACTATTATCGTTCGCGTTCAAATCGTAATGGCTTCACGGTCCGCGTACGTAAATGGAATCCTGCTGCGTGGTACGTGCTAGAAATTATGCATGAGAGGAGATTGCCTATTCCGCGTTGAGCGGAGGGACAATCATACTATGATGATACATACTCAGAACTCAGAACCGATGAAAATGCTCTCGAAGCCCTTCTTCTTCCATATGTATGTACCTATCTACATTGGATGCGTCGTGGATGCGACGATCGAGGAAGACTGTGTGTTTCAGGTTCAGGTAGGGATGTTCGATTCCGATTCGATTCGATTTGATTCGATTCTTCAGAAGGCCGATTCTCTTAGATAACATGTCACTGCCTTGTACAACACATATCTACACTAACGACCAAAAGTATGGGGCCAGGTTTGGTAATTAAAGAAAGAGGAAAATATTCTATAACGATTCAATGAACTTTTATTTCATCGTAACAGAATACTGATTCTGGTCTCATACTTTTGGCCGGCAGTACACACTACCGTCCGTAAGTGTCCGGACACACGGTACATTGACGACATTAAAATGTCACTATTTTTCAGTAAATAAGACTATCGTTTCTGTTGTTATTTATCGATTGGAATAGCTTTCTTCAGCTAATGTTACATATTAATGATACCTGCAGGTGCTCCTATCGTGATTTGAAAAAACGTATCCTTACACGACTGATATTCGTCTAAACGCATAAAAGTACAGCAGAAGTTAGAAAAAAATCAGCTAAAACTTGTTTCTTTTGTAGATATTCCACGTATACCTTTTCATTGAACTTTGGTTATACAGTAAAGGCTCCATGAGAGTTTGAAACGCCCAAGGTTCCGACCATTTCCAAACTTTCACGGTACTTACACCGCGAATCGTTTCTACACCTCACAAATCTATCTTTTGCCCGAAGCCCGAGCCTCGGCAACAAAAGCGTGGATGGGGATTATGCGCGTGACAGGTTCCATGACCTCCTTCCCGCCCTCCCTTCCTCTCTCCCACCCTCTGTGGCGGGGATGAAATAGAAACTCTCACGAGGAACTTCCTATCCAACCTTCATAAACCCTTCACTGTAGTACTTTTATACATAGGTTGTATGTGTTAATAAATATCACTTATGTTCTTCTAGAAACATTTAACTTTGATTTTAAAATTTAATATTATAAAAAATCAATAAACATGTTTTGTATAAAAAAAATATTTCACAAGATTTGCATCAACATCGGTAGTGTATGTGTTCTGAAGACTCGAACAACCCTATGTAGTTTCAGGTATATCCTGTTATTCTTCCACAGTAACACCGTCACCGTACAATTCCGTACCGGAAGTGATCGCGGCTGGAGAGACGGTGACGTACAACGTACACCCGGTACACCACGTTCGCCGATCAACGAACAGCCGCCGCGTGTCGCAATGATTTCGTGTACGTAGTAGCAACGGCGGCTATGTATTTATTCTTTGCGACCAATTTGGAATTGCAAACGCTTACGCCTTATGCAATCTCCGTACCCGTGCACGCGGGCCCCTAATACAGGCCGCGGTGCACTTTCGTATTTGCGACACGACGACAACCACCGCGCTATGCCGGGACGAGGAAAAGTGCGTACCTGCGTGACCCGTGCGATCCACTCGCGAATCGAAAGCTGTAAGTACACCGCTTAGAACGTTTGCGCCCTCGTGGAGCAAATCTCTTGCGCGAGTCACGCACACATTGACTCGAGGCCGACGTCGATGTCTGTTTGTCGCGTGTGCAATTTGTACGCTCGGTGGTAACGGCGTCAACCAGCGGCCACTAATATTGTTAACACACTTTGCAAAAAGTGGAGATACGCTGAAGTGTCAAGTTATCTGTTGTTTGGATCGAATTTGCAAAACCTCGCCAAGAGGGAAACTTCTGTAACCTGGAAATTCCGATTTATTTTTTTAACTCCACAGGTTTGTACTGTTTGTAGGGGACCTCGATAGAAGCATTTGGCAATTTTTCGTTTTTGCTGACAGTTCCCTTGTAAGTGTATTCAATCCCATATTTCGGAGCGATAATTAATATGAGAATCGGTAACCACTAGGCATTTCGGAGCGTACAGATTTATAGAGTTTTTTAATATTGATTATCACGATATCGTAGTGTAAATACTTTAAAAAATTGTACGTTGAGGTCATTTTGTGGTAGGAAAGACCAGAGGTGTAGGACAAGAATCGATAACATTTTCGAAAAAGGAACAAAGGGGTTGAAATTTCCGCGCAGGGGAGAGTCAACAACAGTGCCGGCGCCAATGACTCGAAGTTGACCGATGGAGAGTGTGTTTGCTTGCTTGCTGTCCAGTAACATACACCTGTAAAGTGCGTCGGCCTGGAACAGAGGTTCTCAGTTTTTCCGGCTCGACGACCCTCTTTCTATACCCAGTCTCACTCACCTCGACCCCGTTCTATGTATTATCGATACAAAACAAAAGTGACGTACAAATCATTAAAGTTCACAACTTAATTAAAATATAATCTCGAATTTCCATATACTAACAAGACCCCATTACCAATTGCCCGATAATTTAAAATTTGATTTTTCATTTGTCACAGAATTCTTAACCCTTCGTGTTCCGCATCGATTCAGCTGAACGTGATTATATAAATCGTGATATCTCATTAATAAACAGATATAAACCTACTTTACTTATACATGCTTCGTCATAGAAATACCGTGGTGTAATGTGTAATAGAGAAGCAAACTGAAACATTTCCATCGATAATAAAAGGACCAGAATTTATCATTTCCACTGTTGCCATACGGCTAGATATTTTAAATTACGAAATGAAATGTTAATAGCGTGTATTTTTTCATATCTGTGAGTAGACATATAATAGTTTCTTCTATTCTTCTACATAGATATATGTAGATTTTGCGGCACAAATTTGAATGTGTATTCAAAAACTTGTCGGTAAAGTAAGACATTAAGTATTGGTCCTTTTCACTTGATGGAATCCAATAAGTGTCGAGCATCGTTACAAGTAAGAATGAAAAGATTACCACATTGTGGACGTTTTATTACTGCCTCTACCCAGGGACAAGGTATTTTTGGCCTGTATAGGTACTTATATTTACAATCGCAAAGTGCCCACAATTTCCGTGATTTGTCTCAAGCCTTAGAATTGTAAACATAAAAAAGTTCTTATCGTTCGTCCGCAATGTGTTAAGTGGGCCACCTGGATCATTCTCACATACTTTTACCAAATTTATCATATTTATGCATAGGTATTCTCCAATGAAAATTAGAACGAGGTTTCGAGTGTACAAACCTATCGTGGTAATTCATGAGCCCTCTAGGCAAATCCACCGACCGTACCTCCCATTCTCGTTGAGGGTCGTTGGCGATTCAGCTGGGAACCTCTGGCCAAAAGTGTGTTGGTGGACGGACGGACGGACGGACGGACGGACGGACGGACGGACGGACGGACGGACGCACGCACGCACGCACGCACGCACGCACGCACGCACGCACCACGCACGCACGCACGGATACTGCCGGTGTCTACCTGTGTGTTATTGCTCAACCGGACTCGTCTGTCAGTGCGAGAAAGACGCTCAGACGGTTCGGTCGTCCTGATCCGTGTGCACTCCGGCCTCGTCCTTCCATCTCCGCGAAACGACGTGCGCACGGTAATCATCAAATTTACTCTTGTTTTTTTTTCTTCTTTTTTTTTCTCTCTGTGTGTTCCCTCTCGCTACGGTTTCGCCCTACCCTTGATCCACGGAGAAAACATCCGATCATACACACAGCATACAGTCCTACATACGTAACTATGCGATCTCGTCGACCGATTTCAAGCAGAATTTCACGAAACAAGAATCGCTACTACTCCGTTTACGTTGACTGGAAGGAAATATCATTTTCGTGTGTACTCGTAAGTGTGACAGTGTGTAACAATCCTCTAACAATGAATGAAACATCTTCGTACATGTGAGATCGATTTGAGTGAATCTTTGTGCGCGCAAATTAATTGCGTGTTTTGTACTGGTGTGCCAACGAGAATTTAAGGGGATGTTTTGGGCAGAATTCACACGTGATTTTTTATTCGTTGCACGAGTTTACAAGTGCGTGAGTGTTTTTTTTCTCGATTCGTGGATCGGTATCCACGGAGAATTTGTGTTATGTCACATGTCCAATTTGAATCTGTCAACGATTTCATGATTTTTATTAAACCATAACAGTATACTTACACAGTTTATATACAAACAGATGTATAGATGTCGTCCAGAGGCGTTTATAGCTCCCCTTACCATTCACGCTTAAGCAGTATACATACATATGACATAATCATTCCTATATTGTCTATATTCCAATCGTAGTACAATGTAGGTACTATAAGTGACAATATTGGAAAAACATATGACACAATAGAAAAAACCAGTAGCATTGACACTACTCCACTACACGCTTGGATTCGAATATTTTTGTTTCTTTTACATTTAGATTCTACGCAAATAGTTTCTCTTACTTAATGATAGTTTCTTTTCGGTAATTTCAAATACACAACCATACGGCAATAGTAGAAATGAAAGGGTTAACTAATTGTAAAGTACATATACATAATGGGAATGACTTAAAAAATAGCAATGGTGCGCCAACGTTTCAACGACTCACGGAGGATTCGTAAATAAATGCTTCTCGATTATGTAGCTGTGAAATTTGTCGATGAATTCTGTGGTTTCTTATTGTTGTCGATGAAGTTGACGCAGTCGAAATCGCGTCGTTTCCACGTTAACATGCCGGCGCGTGTAACGCTGCTCATAACAGATTTCGCGCACGTTACCGCGACTCTTATGAAATCGAAGTGGCGACCACGAGTGAAGTCGAGGAAGTGTGACGAGAGAATCGGATTGGGTGTCAAGTTTTGCGATCGAAGCATCGTTTCACCGTGTCGTTGCGCTCCTAGAACCGTGATATCCACTCGAATGTATCCGCTGTATTTGGTGGTATTTTCTAGTTGACCGACTTTTCTTCTCGTAAGCTCCTACGCGTTTATACAGGGTGTCCGTCGAATTTTCCGTCTGAACCGTGCTACACACTGTTCTCGGGGAATTAAAAGAAGAAAGTGTTGTAGAAATGTCTATAGTAGAAAGATCGAAGATTTATTGCGTGAAATTAATGAAAAGTGATTAATATAAAATAAATCAAGTTAGATAACAAGTGAATCTAGTTGGATCGATTAAAGGAATTTTCTCGATTTCTAGTTAACTATGCTGGATCTTCTAACAACGCGAATCGAACGTCATCTTTTTATTCTAAATTCTCACTGTAAGACCTTTACGGTTCTGTGTTTACATAACATGTTTTCTGTTGATTACCGTTCATTAAAGTGTCATTGATACATGCCTATTGTGGCACAGTTTCATTAAACCTCGGGGGCACCCTTTGCAAATACTCATTTGTCTTTATACATACTCATCTATACGTATGTATACATGTACATGTACATATACATATACATGTACACATGTATACTATTCAATTCAAGAAAGTGTCCACAACGCACGTTATCATACCTAGTTCCGTGGTCGAGGGGACCGATTTAGAAAGTGTTAACCGAATTTCAGGACACTGGAACGATCACCAATGAATATTCGCGAACGATCGAATTCTCGTCGATTTAAGATTGTTTTGGTTTATCAATGCGAAACATTGATTCGTTGCGAACGACGTGGTGGACTCCGTTCACCTGTCCGAAAGAACCATGAAAGTCATCTGTGTGGATGGCTCTCGTGACTTATCATCGAATCTCGACTTCGCTGGCGAGTCTCGAACGACCTACAAACACATTTTTCCGTCTCGTCGGAAGTTCTCCTCCCCCTCCGTGCACTTTCGATCTTTTGAAATCAACGGCCAAACGCGACCATGGAACAAACAGCGGATTTACGTTACCAACCAAAAGTATGGGAACAAGTCATGATATTTAATTCTTTTGGTGGGTACATTAGAGCCGATATACATATCTATATGTATATCGGCTTTGTCGATTTACCGAAAAATATCTTGAATCGATATATTGGCTAAATTAAATTGCATAATATAATATTACACAGAATATACATACATATCTACCTACATGTATGTATAAGGCAACCTTAATTATAATATTTAATTATAATATTTTTTTGGAAATGTCCTAGTGTTCCGCGGACGTGTTATTCACGTTTTTTCAGATATTTTTATTTATACCTTCTTAAATTAACGTAGTTGCAGTGTTTAGAAAGATAGGGAACCAACGACCGAAAAGTGACGTTCAAGGTATCTGAGCGGTTTCACAGATCCATGATCCCGTGTTTATCCTCGATCCTTTATGTGTATGTGGGTATATCCTTGATCTACCATATTCCTAGTTTCGTGTGTCGTCCACGCGCAATCCACGCGGGAAAGTCCGGGATCAAAGAGATTCCTCGGATTGCATCGACGCGCGCGCAAATGGTTTAACGGTACCACCCGGTTATTTTCAGAGTAGGTAGGCTATCAGAGTTCTCTCCGGCACTCTCCGCTTCCGTATGAAACGAGACGCAAAATCTCGTCGATCGAACAGAGACGCGCCACTTTTACCCGACTTTATGTAAGACGTGTTAACGGAACGGGGAATTCGTCGAAGCGGTTTTGAATAGCAATTAAAACTCGTCGCGCGTGATCGCAACACTTTCACAGAACACTGCTGTATCATACACACAACCGTAAATTGCATAAATTTCCAGTGGTCACGTGATTTTGACGACGTCCTTAGACGCGGCTTCCGGTGGTTGCGTACAATTGACAACCGCTTGCACTTGCGTAGTGCTGCTGCTGTTGTTACTGAATATAATAATAACTATATGGAAGAAAATTGTTTTTGGTTCGAAAGAAATGAATCAGGCCAGAAAGGGTTAATGGCGGACCGTTCGTGGTTCCTCTTTCGACCGTAGTACCTATAGGTAATTTTGCGAAATTTGGGCACACGAGCGGAATCGTAATCGTAGCAGACATGTTTTAATTAATCAGGAGAGCGAGATACACCACGGAATATTAAACAGTCGAGCGTCGGCCTCTTCCTGCGAGCGATTTTCGTGGCACTTCCGGTCCCAACGTCGGAAGCTCCACTTTCTTGCGGCGGTCAATGACGCGCGCGTGCGCGCGTACTTTTCGAGCGGGACCACAAACCACAATAGAACGCCGATTACAGGAAGGGAGGGAGGCAAACGGTGGGACCACTTGGCGACCATTTGGGGACCATTTGATGACACACTAACGTTCCACGCAAGCCAGTGGAGCACGGTACATATGTATACATATGTATTCAAGTATCTTGATAGGATAGCGTGCCCGTAACTCGGGTACAAACAATTCTAATTACCCCGAATGAGTGAGCAGTTACTACCGGTCATCTTTGCCTTGATGTCACTCAAACGTCTTATACGTAGGTACCAGTCGGTCTTTTTACGAAGACACGAGCCACGTATGTGGACGTTGTAAAAAACACGTACACAGTCACCGTGAAAGATTAAGGTCATCTTCGCAGAATTCGTTTAATGGAGAATTTAGGGGTTAGCCCACTCTGATGACCGCTTGAAAACCATAGGTATCCTTGTGAATTTTTAATGAAAAAGTTTTAAGTAAACCGGAGATTAGTTGCAAAACCTGTAATATATTACTAATATATACTATTTGCTGCCCTGTTCGAACGACAAACATGATCGAGCTAGATAGACCCAGGGGGAAAAAGTTGATGGAGAGTGCACATACAATGAGATCAACGGAAATCGACTCGCTAAGGCCAGCCAGAAATGTAGAGACACCTGTATGTCCCGAAATAAGTCTAGGACCGGTGGAATTTTTTTTCTATCGGAATCTCATACTTAATCATGCTGGAAAATATCACCCGTGTAGGCCGTGATCGTTGATTTTTCCTCTCCTGTCCAACTCTCGAGGGGGGAGCTATTGCGCTCGAGCGGCGTCGATCTCGATCGTCGTGCGGCGTAACGAAATTCCTCGATGAATATTCCGATTTCTCGGCATTTTCTGCATTAACGACCTCCGCAAATTAGATCACGAGTACTTAATCGTTCCACTTGTTCGATGAGACGCATAGTGGTGAAAAATCGTAAAAAATCGGAAATACTTGAACCACCAGAAACTTGATTTTTGAATTGTATTTTTTAATCGTTGTATGCACTGGTTCAGATTTGAAAAGATTTTACCGTCCAACGTTAAAATTAAGAATTGTTTGGAAATCTCATACAATGAATGTTTTTCTAAGTGGTACGATTTTTGTTATTGAAGAAAATTTTTCTGCACTTTTTTAAAAATCCACGCGTTTTATTCGCATGTATTCAATGATAAAAATCAAGGGAAAGAAATAATATATGAATAATAAAAGAAACATAGGTAGTTGGGAACAAAAATTGTAAAAATTGGGATCTTCTTTAGCTCATTACCTTGACTGTTAACTAAACTTCTAGGAGAGTAACAAAAAAAATCTGTAAGTTGCACACAATAATCGCTAAAAATCGAAAACACCGCCAATCCAGAACGTTTCTAGAATTACATCCGATCTGTCGGTATCTTTACCGCTGCTGTGACAAGGTGACTGAGGAATTCTAATTCATGGAAAGCTCGATAAAATCTTTGAGATAGCGTGTCCTGTACAGTTTTGTTACTGTCCATATATTCAGGATTTCCCTCAATTACACTCAGATTCGACGGATTTACCATTCGCTTTTGGCCATATTGCTTCCAATGGAACACGAAGACGATTCCACTGGATACTGTAGCCTGTAACGTGCCAAGGAAAATACGTGGTTATTCATAGACTGATTTTCTATTCCACTGGCCGACAATCCGTTGCACGCCGCGCTTTCTTCGTAATGGCCCCAGACGCCGCGCATACACGCACGTCGTTGTAAAAACAGTTTCACTTTCTGCCGTTGGTAGCCACGCGCGCGCGCGATTCTTTTAACGTGGCTAAGCATCCCTACGTCGAAGAAACGAATTCTATTTTTCTGGGTCTGCGAAAGCGAGGAGAAACATTGTCGATTTCTAGTCGCTGATAGGACCAGATAGTCTACAAGGAATCGTGTACCTAATAGTAATAATGGTAACTGGCCTGTTTTACGAATAGAACGTGTTTTATTGATTCGACAACACAAAAAACGTGCATATTCATTGGTTGTTATAATTATAATGAAATGATTATTAGCCCCAATAAAAAGCAGGATGTGCCGAAAGATATTTATCGTTTTGATACCAACAACATGTTTCGCGATTTTTCACGGGCAACGAAGGATTCATACATTAGGTATATTCGGTTAAATGTCAAACGTTCGCAAAAACAAAAAAACAAGTATCGTGTTAACCCGTCGTGTAAAGTAGGAAATTTATTTAAACAAGTTGACATTCGATTCCGCTAGATAAGCGAATTTACATTCCGAAATATTCTCGTACCACTTGTAAATCATCGGCGCGGCGGTGTCTATGAATTTCGTCGTTCCTGGTACGGTCGCGGCCACAGGAAGCGATTTTTTGTATTTTCGTTTCTTTTTTTTTTCTTTTCAAACGGGGACTTGGATGATCGTTTCAGCGGGATACCAAGGTCGGCGAAAAATATTTGCATTGTAAATCCCGACGCGACATTAAATTTCACGAGACTCGTAAAAATAATGGCTTGAAAAAAGCCATTAAGCGCTCGTGAACGTTGCAGGATCGAAGATGGGAATCCGACGAAGACTCTGGCTGGACCTCTTTGTCCCTCAGGGGATTAGCATTATTTAAACGAAAATTAAGAAACTGTGTTTTAATCGACCGAATGAAACGACCTCGCAACAGGTGGACATGACGTTCACGATAATGTGTTCGAAAAAGAAAAATAGGCAAAAAAGCAGGGAATTTATTAATTTTCAGGAACTTCGTTCTTCACCGACAGAAAATACGAATGAACAAACGTGTGTGTCGATTTTTGCAGCGTGGTGACGATAACCGCACGAGGAGAGCACACCGTGTGACGCATTCTCGACGGAGAGAACCAGAGGAAAAGATGCATCGTTGAGAAGGCTCGACGGAGGATCTCAACGAGCAACCATTCCCGAAACATCCTTGAACCTGTTCGAAGAGGAAACAGCCACGGAGCGAGACGGTCGAAGATGGAGAACGAGAACGACCCGAAACAGAGGGAGAGGATCAGGAAGATGTTCAGCTGGAGCGACGGGCTCACCGCCGCGTGAGTAGCCTGAAATGTTTCTCTGTTTTTACTCTTATCGCTTTGATCGATCGAGAGAAACTATGTTCGGGACTTGTCTCGTGACCATGCGTGTCTCTGTCTCCGTAATGACACCCACGATCTTTGAACGGGCCTTGACGAGCAAGAATAGTAGTTCGTCATCAGCCGGAGAGCTGTGCAGAGATAGAGGCGATAAATGAGCCTCTCTGACGTCAAACCTATCGACAAGAATTCCATACTTTACACTATATCAATCCTTCATCTTAAATAATGTTTGCCTACGATGTGATACGGGGACGTATCAAGCTAAATTCAGAAAAGACTTTGTCCACGGCATCAGTTTTCTCGACCTTCTATGCCACGGAATTCATTAGTTCGACTTTCGAGTGAATCATCTCCAGTCTACTTGTTAAATTGTTAACCCTTTAACGCCCGGTGTGTAGTATACCTATGTTAGATCTAGTCTAGAAAATCATATTTCCAGGAGTTCTGTCGTGAAAGTACACGACCTATAGAGGAGGTGCAGGTATTGGGACCATTTTTGAGTTAACTAAACACGAGAAATAATATTTTCTCCGAAAGAGGTGTTTGGACGTTAATGGGTTAAAAATAAATTTAAAAAGAAGTATAAAAATCGGTTCGTTTAATACCGATATTTTTTACTTGAAAATAACAAGATACAACATTGATACGCATATTGTATAGTAAATAGTACATACATAGATATATGTATATCTATGGGTCTCTGGGTGTTAAAAGGTTAAGGTCTGTTACATTCTCAGCAGACTTTTTGCTTCTTTAAATTTACTCCCAAATAATGTACCTTCGTCCCAAAGAAGATCCCAAGAATCTAGAAATACATTTATGCTCCTTGAATTCGTCATCGAACAAATTTTCTCCCGTGAGTCCACGAATTCGTTGAGAGCTCGCGCTCCCAGAAAGTTGCACGCACGATTTTGCCCGAGCAACTTGGGAAATTCTGTGCAAACAGGGAGACGTTACGCGGTTACATCGGCTGTGCGTCTTGTTACCAGCGAGGCGATTGTATTATAGTTAAAGTAATATTAACCTCTTGCGCTGGAAAGATGTGCCACACACGTCGAAATTACACTCATTTGTGACCTGGCTGCCAGCGCAAGTGGTTAAATTACCTGTGATTGTAGTTGTAACGTCATAAACAATCCATGCGTATTTTACGAAGGGTTTAGGTATCCGCGCGCGGGTTTTGTAACCTGTTGCAAGAACGTGTCCGGTGCACGAAATCCACGAATTCTCCTTGAATACATATAGCCGTTTTATGGTAAACCGCATTCCGGTTCTTTCAGCCGGCCGAACCACCGCGTTCGGGATCCACGATGCTCTCATTCGCGATTCCCTTTCTTCCGTGAAATCTTCCGTTCATCGTTGCCATCGCGCGACAACCTCAGGTAGCTCACAAATGGGGGCTAACAGTTCTCAGGCGAAATCGATCGACTATTTGTTTTGTCAACAAAATCGGACAAGGGAGAAAATGGAGTAACATAGAAACGAAATTATTCGTTCTTCTCGATGGAGACTTTCGGAAAGTCGGTCGAGAAACGCGCAAGACGAATTTTGCAAGAACCGCCATGGATTGGTACGAGGGCATCGAAGCTCGTAATAACGCGTGAAAGTGGCCGTCTCTGCACGGTGAAGGGGCAAAACGTAGATACGTATACGTAGAATATAAACAGGCGAAAGATCGTGATGGAGGTGCATCCTCGATTCATCGATCTCTATTATTGGAAGAACCTTTCTCGATTTGAACCCGCGTGAACATTGGGCTTGGATATGCCTATTGGGACCGCGGTCTTTGGAGACTTGAATGCCTTCTTTCTTGAACACTGGTCTTGTCACAAGATGGATTGCTACTTGTAATTTCCTTGAATGGATTAATTTTTCATGTTTTTTTTTTTACATAGAAGTGTTTTTTATATTTCTTCTTTCAAGTATATCGAATAATTTTTCTAAAAATACGAAGAGTAAAAAATGTTTGTATAGGACATCATTGTAGAACTTGTCAAAGTAAAAACTTGTCATGAGAGTTTTTTCACCACAGGACATGGATGAAGTGGAATACACAATACTTTGGAAAGATATTTCAATTCGTTGTTTTGCCGCGTCCATTTGTAATAAAAATTCTGTTTTATACATATAATATGATGCATGCTGCTGTACATGTGTACATATCTTCTTTTGCCGTTTCCTTACGTACCGATAGTACAATCAATCATGAGGAAACCATGTTTGAAGGTTTCTCGAGAGATGGCACCACGAGTTCACTATCCTCGTGGCGGGTGTGATGAAAATGGAGACGGAAAGAAGGCAGAGAGAGAAGTTATACACGTTTACACGAGACTTCTATTAAACTCATTTTGCATTTCTTTCGATTTTATTTTCTTCGGAACCAAACACATAATCCTAGAAATTGAGTCGTGGTAATATTCATAACCAAGATTAATTTTTAACGATGTATTCTAGATTCAATGTTACCAATGAGCAAGCATCCCTATAAGGTTGAATCGACAAAACAATGAATTTAATTACTTCCTTTTTCAGTACATGATTTCGATTTGATATGTTAAAAGGAATCCGAAGCATTTTAGCAGCCACCTGCTGGCGACATAAGAAACGTTCGTTACATACTGGTTACGCGACGGCGTCACGATGGGAATTAGCATAATTCTCGACCCATACCGCGTTAGCATAAAAACGCGCATCGACTGATAATCATTAAGAAAGAACACACAGATTGCGTGACAATGCGAAATATCTTCGAGCGCGTTACATAAATACATTGCAATATACAAAATTGCTGGAACTGGTGTATTAAATTTACATACAGAATTAATCGCGTCTATTAATTTCGATGAACGTGTCTGTCCCCCCAGGTGTGCAAATTATTGTGTGTTCAGAAATGTATTAACCTCTACATAATTAACGAGACACAGAGAATAAAGTAGATTAGTAGACGAAACCCGTATCATCGATGATAAAGAAAAATACGAATATTCGCATTATAAAACGAAGAACGTGCCACTTGTCAGACATTATTACTCCTCGTTTCCAATGAACGAAGCTCAAGAACTGCTCGCGACTGCTTCTCGATATATGTAATGCGATCGATCGAAAAAAGACGATCATTGTATATGCAACAACTTTTTCTACGATCCATGATTTTCGCATTTTCTTCGTGGTGTTCTCACACTCATACTGCTTTTTCACCCATCTTCATGAGCGACACACGAAAGCCAAACGGGGAAAAAAAAAACAAAAAACAGTTAACGTTGAACAATTGTATGAATATTTATGTAAATTTCGTTTTTTACCGCGCTCGCAACATGTGTCGTTTATAATCCCTGGAAATCATGTCTCGGGGAATGGTTACGCAATTTACGCGAAATTCGACATGATGTATTCCGTTCGTCTTAACCTTTTCTCTAATCCTTGAAGGAGGTCTCAGGTTCATCGATGACCGACCAACGATTACCTGCTTGTTGACAATCTGATAAAGTCCGGAGCGTCGTTTAATGTATTCACTTTCTAGGAGAAGTTCCATCCCTCCTCTCAATTAACGACCGATAACGTTCGACGCTCGGTACAAGCGGTCGTGTATAATTCAGACGCTTTCTCTAAGAGTTGCGGAGTGCCCAAAATTGACACTATCAACATTGAATAATACCTACGCGAGCTCGCACTACCTCCTAAACACGGAGAATTAATTGAAATAATTGCCAAGATTCCATCGGAAGTAAACCGAACGACCTTTGGTCCCCTCGGCATGATCCATCTGGTAGTATAACAGGGAAACCATTCGAATTCAATCAATCTCGAAGCTATTTATCTCACGATCTATCGACGGAATTACAGTTAGGGATACATCGATACCGTCAAGGTATCGCTACTTTTCCCCGTAACTTGCATCGAAAGAAAATGGATACAAAGACCTTTTTTATTAATATAATATATTTCAACCAGGCTGGAGTAGAATTTGATTCGTATGGTCTGGATACATAGTGAAAAGCTGCAGTATCCGAGGACGTCAGTCATCTCGAGCTTTAAACAGTTGATGAGATTAAAGTATTAAAGTTATTATTTTGTCGAATGTCGACTCATTCAGGAAGAAGTATTATTTTCTTATTAAAATTGGAATTTTCACGTTCAAACAATGAAAAATGGTGAAGTATGAAACTCTTTATCTAGATTCTAGATAATCAATTTGCTCATCTCTGATTTTCACGAAGATATATCTTATTAATAAACATTTGTTAACGAAGACATATTTGATCAACGAACATTGATTAGATTTTTTTATATCGATTACTCGTCTCATTCCATATGAGTAGGTACTTTTTTTTTATACCGAGTACGTATGTATCATATACATATATGTATATACATCGAAACGAAAGTATCGATTATTTACTTGTATTTACTTGGATCAGTTCGTCCCTAATTACAGTAAGATATTGATACTCTTCTTTCTCCCTACCCCTTTTAGGTGTTGCAAAGTGGCACAAGGTCTACGATTCGAGGTGTCTCGCGAACGGAAAACCCCTGCGCGCACGCTTACGATTTTCGACGTATCGACGAACAGACGACGGGGCGCGACGTCGAACGGTCTTCCTGGGATTTACATAACACACCAGCCGGACTGACCGCTTTCACGTCTCTACATACTTATACCCGTGTACCTTCGGCCGCATTTAGCGACCCGGTTCGATATACTCCTGTGGCGGCGGTTTCTCGCGTCTCGGTGGCCTCTCGTCTTTCCTACCCGGGTACAACATGGCTCTTTCAGGGTTAAATCGACCCGACGGGATCCTCGGTTGCCCAATATCCCACCACGTCCGTTCTACATATACATATGTATGTATGCATGTATGTATGTATGTATGTATGTATGTATGTATGTATGTATACTTACATCGACACATTCGTGACTCGGCTCATCCTAGGCCCAAGGCACAAGGTTAACCATAGGCAATGTTCGAATTAGTATTATGTCGGGTGCGCGGCAATGATAACGACCTCTCCCCAAGCTTTATTAATCGTGAAATAATAGGTCCGATGTGCCTCGAACGAGGCTCTTTCGTTGTTTCGTAAAATAGTTTGTCATTTTCTGCCGTCTATAAATATGTATACATACTTGGGAACGACATGACTGGACATGAGTATGTTCTATTTTAACCTTTTCGATATTTATGTCGCGTATATTCGTCGTGAAAAGATGGCATTTGTTTTTCTTTAACCCTTGATTACGAAAGTGTAAAAATTACGATCTCAACATATTAAATTCTTATAAAAAACGCCGTATATGTCGTGCACGTAATGTTAACGTTTGTCCTGGCTGTGCTAATTAATTGTTTCAATTATGATTTAAACTGTGGTTCGTCGAAAGTGTAATTGTTTCAAAGATTTCTGCCAAAACCTGGAAAGACATTGGTTAGTCAAGGTGTTCAAAATTAGTGCAATCGCGAATCAGATCGTTTCCTGTCAACCGTTCGAAGAAGTCGTTTCATCCGATGGCACAGAGGACACGGAATCTCTCTCTCGTTGTATTGCACTCTAGACCCGCTATTAATCGCTCGCCGCGTGTCCGACTCGAACGCGTAACGACAGACCACGCGCGTTAGTCCTGGATCGCGTGATCCGAGGACAGCGGGGCACACCAGAGCTACGGAGCAATCAGGAAATCGCCGGATAGATGTGTCTGTCCGCCGTTGTTTGAGTAACCCATTGCTTTCCACGACGAATTAATGGGCCTCATTCGTCGCGAGCCGTGCATACCTCCGGCTGTCTTACGCGCGGGAACCATTATGCACGCAGAAATATGTGCAAACGGTGGAACGAATGTGAGAATCTTGGAAGTTTTATGTACCACAAGTTCGATAAATCAATTCTCCATCGATCATTCTCGAAGACAATTACGTCTATTGTGTTTGTTGAATCGAAAACGAGAACGAGAAATAGATTTCTCGAAGACGAAAAAATGGTATTATAAGAGTAAAAAGGGTTCGTCGATCGAAAAATTGGGAAAAGGGTCAGCAATAACCAAGGAAATCGATCTCCCCCTAAGTATACTAGACCCGACGATAGCCGACGAGTGCACGTGCACCGAACGATACTTTCGCTTTTACGCGAACAAGTCCACGAAGGTGGCTGACACTACCTCCGCGAGACCTTGCAGAGACCTTCCCCTCCATTTTGGTTTAACCTGCTGACAATAAGAATAAGATTTGCCCACGTTAGACGAGCCGCGCATACTGAGCAAACGTCGGAGCCACTCGCTCGACCAGTTTGCGTCGCGGCATCGAACGATGACTCTGGCGTCGGGCAATAAATACATATAATGACAAATTGCTGCACAGACCGTTCCGAAAGCGTGTTTAGAAACCTCGAACAGCAGCGTTAGGGTCCATTTCGGCCCTGGATTTCGAAAACCCATTTCCGTGTAGAGACACGTTAGTTCCTACGTATAACTTACGAAGGTGTGTGAAGTTTCCGAGATTCTGGGTCAAAAGAAAAAAAAAAACATAATATTAAATAAACAACATAAGAATTGAAGGAAAATCATCGATGACTGCCCGGAGTCTCCTTGGCATTGACAAGGAGAGGTCCCCAGTCAATTTTCAACTTACCCTACACACATGTGTAATGTGCCCCTAATCATCTGAAATCGACGTCTATCTCTAAAGTGCAGCCCATAGACGATTCAGGACTGTGTGGATACTTACTCGTCTATGGTCGAACTCTTTATTTAATGAAATCAATGAGTCTAGTGGAAACCAGTGTGTGTGCTCGCCCTGTCGGATGGCCTCCGGATCGAAAAACGGCGAGTAAGTATGTAGTCACTTTCACTTTTTCGAGAGACACGACCGCGGCGGGCCGACGACGATGACGACGACGACGACCGCGCGGGAAAATTAACGCGTGGTTGAATGCCGCGCTAATCCCACGGAGGCTGAGTAGAATCTCTGGAAAAGGTTGCCTCAAACGATCCTTCTCTCTATTTCTCCCTCAGTGAAGATACACGCTAAACGACCGAACAAAATATAATAATACTAGAGTTAACATTGACGCGTACAACCCTCGAATAGAGTCTATTTCTCATGCTGTTTTCTCAGTGTCGATTGTTATGTACGAGCAGCAAGAGAGAAGCAAAACTTTCGTAAAATCACGAGCCATGTTCTCCTTTCGTTTCTGTATTCCCGATTGACCGTTTCATCTAAGTGCCTGGCGTGCTGCAAGTGTTTGCAGAACAAGAAGTACCGTTTTTGCGTGTTCTCCTCCTTGTACAAGCACCAAAAGTCATGGATACCTCGGGCGATTACGCTCGAACTTTCGGGCCTTTCCAATTAGGTACAAGAGAAATTCATCGACGACCACGTGGACAAACTCACAAACATGCCTGGAATAGCTAGTGACTATGAATTTTTATCACAGGACAGAAAATTGTTTGTTCGATCGATCCTTGATCCATTCTTGATTGTCCACGGAACGATCAGTTATGCAAGCTTCGCAAGAAACAGACTAGACAGCCGGTTGGTAAAAGAACGCGAAGACTACCACCCCATTGGATGTGTGGTGTATCGATATAATTCGTAATGTTCACATGCTGGAATTTTCGAAGGAAAGAGATGCATAGTTTCCTGTTATTTAATCAGACTTCCGTTACGTCAGCAAGTAAGTAGCCGGGGGGTTACGCAATGCCCGGGGAAAGTGTGGACCGTCTTGACCACTGTTACGGTCGCTACCTATGTTTCTCGGCGTGCAATGAAATTGTTTGTTGACTATGGTGTCACCCAGACGATTATACTTGATGATAATCGTGCGCGAACGATTAGAACGTCGTTAACATTAATACGTCTGCGGTTCCGTTAGGCGAAAAGTATTACTGATATTGTGAGTCGACTGATATTTCTGGGGAAATTGTTACAACCCGTGTCGGGACAGCAATGTATTCTCGGGACATCAATGTATTCTAAATAGTTTGGTCAGCAATTAGCGTATTCTAGATAGTTAAACTCTTTCCGTCCCACAGTTGCCGTTTGTCTATGTATTCTAAATTACGAAATAGAATACCAGTATCATACACGTATGCATAGTTTTTCATATCTGTGTGTTCTCTGTGTACATAATAGTTTATTCTGGTCCTGTATACTGATGGTATAACACAAATGTAGCACTAAACGCTTTGAAAATGTTGAAATGTTCTAGTGTGTCACTTCTATGCCGTGTAGTATAGATAAAAGTGCAAAAAGAAATATGTGTTCGTAATTGTCAGAGAAATTTGGGAAGTGTCCTTTCGATGAATCGAACGTCTCGTTTCCAAGACTGTCGATTGTCTATCGGTCCTTTTTCCAAGAAAGGGAAAAAACATTAATGGAAAATCGATCGGAACCATTCAACCTCGACGCGTGACGCTGCTCGCGTTGATCAGCGTCAGTATACGATCATCTGTGACGCGCATACGGTGCCTTGGACCCGACGAACAGGTACATACGACAACAAAAAAATAAAAGTATCGTTCGCTTGACAGATTCTCGGAGGGGTGTTAAAAATCGGACGACGAGACTTCCCGGTGACGTTCACGCGTTGCGTAAACCATGAAATCACGATGATAATCATCGCTGGTGTGTGGTCTCGGAAGGGTTCGAGATGATTGTTCAAGCTGAAATCGAAAAAGTGCAGAAATAGTAGGTAATAGTTAAATTATAATTTAACTTTTAAAGTAAGAAGTGCAAGGGAAGTAATTTCTGATTATCTATGCAGATTATATGTACATATGTATGTCTGTTTTGTACTCTGAGTTGTTGTCAAATTTATTAGGAAAGAATTTCAGAATGTTAATAATTATTTAGTAATTTTTCGGAAAATACTTTTAATATAATAAATTTATTATATGGTATCTATGCATACATGTAGGTATACCAAACTGGTCAGGAATTGTATTCTGATCAGGAACTGAGTCCGTGACGGTAAGTGGAAACGGAATGCAATGAACAGACGCGCCAGCCAACTCCTATTCAGTCGCACGTGTAGTACGCGTATCCGGCGTATCTAGACGATTTTCAATTTCCGAAGTTTCAAATGAACAAATTTTCTTCTATATTTTCGACTTATTTCTTACACAGAATATCACCTACTTACCCCCGTTATATCACCAGTTGCATTACACGCCCTGTATAAGTAGCTTTCCCATTAGGATGTCGAATCGTTGACGATCCACAATTACCGAACAGTCATCGAACCCAGCTGGCGAAAAGTTTCACTTGTCTTTTTTCCCCCGTGCACCATGGTTTTTCGCCAAATTCCATTGTCAGCAAGCCTGAATCCCACCGCCGAGAAATGCCTATGACGTAAGATTTCTCGTGAAATCTCTCTGTTTCACTTTGGCAGATTCGGTGCAGGTTACGGGGATCCTCGACGTGTTTCCTCGACGCGTCGAAAGGCTCGATTCGCGCGCCATTGACACACGATGAAGATCCTCGACGAGCTTCGAGACGGTCGGGAGCAAACACTGGCGTTAACAACAAGTCTTGCAAAACTGGTGAGCAAGCTCGTGTGTGTTTTGTGAGTTAGCGTGCTTCGACGGCTCGGAAGACGTCACAACAAAAACAACTCGCATCCGTGAATATTGTACCTTGGTCTTTCGAGAAAAGACGAGGGTAGATTGGAAATTCTTTCGAGGACGTGCGACGAATGGCGTAAATTTTCTTTATTGTTACACACTGCTGTGCTGTGTAAATTATTTCATTGAAATTGATTTGATTTTCACGGCAAATCCCCTGACAATATGATTTTCTAGATGTGACGTATACGTCAGTTAAGGTTTAAGTAACTGAATTCGGTTGTCATCCTTCGAGGATCGATCCTTATATGTATAACCCAAGTAACTTCACTGATCGAGTTATACTCGGACAGACATAAGTACATACATATGTATATGCATATTAATCGCGAAGCCCCGCCGAGAAACGCAATACACGATTGCCGGAGAATTTTGCAATTATAATAATACATATAATCGATGATTGTCGCGACGCGACGCGTCTTCGTTCGCTACGTGGTCGGATACGTTTTCCGTATCTCGATCGATCGTACGGACGAGCAGTGACGCGCAAGAAACGGTTTTGCATGAAAAATCGATCTCGATCTTCTGTTGCCTTTGGGTCCCGTGGTTACATCGATCAACGAAGACTCGTTCAACAGATCCTCGTGACTCGAACGCGAGCAGGTTCCCTTTGAAATTCTAATCCAGGCCATTATGATTATAATTGCAGCGACAAAGAAAAAGGTGACGGTTATTCTTCGTTGAACATCGGTCACTAATCGACGTACACGTGCCGCCATTCGAGATTTATTAGCAACGGCGATAATAGAATTGCAACGCGTTTTCGTCCGTTAACCACCGGAAACGATCGTAATTCGACGCGACGCGACGGGGTGACACTCGATCTGGCAGTTATTTATTTATCTATTCATTTATATGTACCTATGTATAAACGGGCATAGCCCTTTTGTACAATAAATAACATACATGAAAAAATGAGCTTTGTGCAGTAAACTACTATATGTATACGGTGACTACATATATATACATAGTCAATGTAGTGCACGATATGGGGTCTAGTGTGTGTATATTAACTAATGTTTATTGCGGAGTTGTACTCGGTTTATACCATTTACGAGATTGTCTCCGTTAACGTTTATAAAGAATAGATGGATGTTTGTAGAAAATTGACGGAAAGGAGTTACCAGATTGCGTCGAGCAACGTTAAACATGATCGCGTCCAAAATGGTAAATTTCGAGATTGCTGTAGCGAAATGAGATCAGTTGAAAGTGGAAGTATAGAAGTTAGTGGAAACTCTCGAGATTCGATAGAAATTATGAAGCACGGTGGTCAAGGAAAGTGCCGCGGAAAGAAAGCAGTAACCTAGAAGTACTTCGGTAATAACAACTTCACGGTCACGATCACGAACCTGCGATCTGTACGGAACGTTCTTTTTTTTCTTTCCACCAGTTTTGACTTGAAAAAAGGAATGTATATATTCTCGACTCTTGATTCGATGCACTGTACAAACACTGTAGAAAAACTAAGATAACAATACATTAGCGACTAATTGTTCGTGAAGTCTGTGTAAATCAGACGGATCGTTCGTTCCTTAGTCATCCTCGTTTCCCAACCGATATGCCATTAAACTTTTAATAGAAATACGATGGGTCAATGTACGTGGTCTGAAATCTATTACTAACAATAACTTGTGTATCGTGACTTATCGTGATAGATGAAAATAATACTCAATCCGAAATCCAGACGAAACCAAGAAAACAAACGCATTTTTTTCGATGGAATCGTTTCCGTCCCGATCATCAACGTTCAAAACCTTGAAGCTCCCCCTATCTTCGCGAACCCTTGAAATGATTAATCTTAACAGAGATCCTGGCGGGAGGTTCAAGGTTTAAAATCCTGAAAACCGGCTTCTAATTTATTTCCCTTGTATGATTTTTTCATCGTTCAACAGACGATTCAAGTACCGGTTGTGGGGGAGACCAAGGCTAATTAGTAGGCCATTTCTTTAGTGTTTGATTTTTAATAAATTGTCCGGGCGAAATATCATTACACTGTCTGATTAAATGACTAAAGTTGACTTAATGTGACGACAATTAAGAAATATTTCAATGTTTTTCTAACATCCTCCATGATGATCAACCAGCCCCATGCTCGGGGGTTGGTAGGCTTACAGTATAGGGTAGGTTGACTGTAGGTACAATCAGTCACGAAAATGTTATTGGCAATTTATCTCAGTAGTAGTAAAATAACATAATGTAAAGAGGATTGATTTATCATAAAATATTAATTATCCTTCTCTCATATTTTAGTATCTAATGAAAGATTTTTTTGCTAAATCCGTATCCTTTGAACCAATGATATAAACTCCGATCGACGTCTCAAAAATGCAAGTATTCCAATCGCGAACAAATCATTAATGGGCTCGGAAACAAGATTTCATGGAGACCACAAAGAAATTTCATGGAGACCACAAAGAAAACGCGAAAAATCGTCGATCATCAACGCCCGAAATCGTTGGACCAAGCTGGAAGAAGGCAAAATGGGGGCGATAGTGTCCCCCTAGGATGTCGCTGAGAGGTAACGGCGGCGATCGGAAAAACGACGGTAGAAGGACGACAGGTGGAGGAAAGAGATGGACGGAAGAAAGAAAGCTTACGGGGATCGAAAGAGGACGGAGGAGCGGTGATGGTAGCGGCGACTGCGTGGAAGAGAGAGAGAGAGAGAGAGAGAGAGAGAGAGAGAGAGAGAGAGCGCGAGTGATAGAGTGTGTGAGGGGGTGGGGGAAGGGGCATTAACGACCGAGAGAGAACGAGGCGGCCAGGTTCGAGTCGAGTCGCGCGGGGTTCTCGATTGCTACTCGCCTCTGACCGTTTCAGTCTCGCGTCAGGACTCGAAAGCCGCGGAGGACAAGACGAAATATACCCGCAAACCGTAGCCGAACCTTCCTAATCTTCACACGTCCTCGTCCGGGTTGTCGAGATCCTCGAACGATCGTTCGAAAGTCCCGTTGGTAATAGAGTACCATCACGTTTGTGTGCCATTTTACATCTCTATCTCTCTCCGACTGTCCTGTTGTGTTGTGTGCTGGTGACGGAAATTTTTCATCGAAACGGTCCAGTTTATGCGCCGCGGGGGTATTCACGAATGATAGCTGTCTGAGTGGAAGGACCGATGCTTACGGTCCAATCGTCGACTCTCGATGACGTCCCTGCCCGGCCGGGATTACACTTAGAGGATTAGCTGCGAACGGAACCGGAGGAGGACCTCGAGGAACGCTAACGACAGGATTCGTACGAGATCTTGAGAGGCTGAAGGTACTTATGTGGTTCGATATCAGGTTCGGTGGTTTGGGCTTTGTGGAAAGAAACGGGAACTTCGTGGGAAGTCTCGATTTGTTTTTTTTGGGGGGGGGGGGGGGCGGGGGGGATACTATGGCTTTCTTAAGGTCATTGGATTTGGACCATCCACTTTATCGCACAGTCTAGAATGAAAATTTACTAGCTCAAATGGTAAAAAGAAAATTGATTTTTTCTTCCAGAAAAATTCCCGTCAAATTCTTATTAACCATGGAGGGGGAGGACTTGTTCCGTCCGTTAGTGCTCTTTTCACATCCTTTCCTATCATTTATCTCGGTCAAAAATAGACAAAAAGTTCCCTAAAAATTCTTACTTTTATGAAGATGTTGAGAACACTGTCAGTGTACAATGATTTCATCGAAGAGGGTCCCTAGAATTGATGAAAAATCTTCCATTTAACTATCATTCTACGTAAATAAAACTACATGTTTGAAAATTTTTAATTGCTTGAGCTATACGAGCGTATGAGCTGCTAAATTATCACTCTGGGCCACTGTGCATCGCCTAGACTGGAACACTACTGTAGTTCGTCGTGTGTAAGCAATGTACACCGTATGATAGACAATATGTGTAACTTATTAACTAAGTTAGTTACTGCAGTCGCCACTGTCTTACATGTATTGTCGATTATACGGTGAAAACTGCATACACATGACAAGTTATGGTAGTGATCCAACTTAGACGGCAACTTTCAGAACAGGTGTGTTTTAGGTGATCGAACAGTTTGAAGAGTGATAATTTTGGTTCTTATACATATATGTATACATATAGGAAAATGATCGAAGAATTTGAACAGTATTGATTTTAATTCTTATACATATAGGAAGATTCGTATCAAGATATTTCCCGTGATCCGCGTACCGTTGATCGTTCAACGAAAAAGGAACGGGTCCGCTCGCGTAAAGTGACCATTAGTCGTTCACCTGGTGCTCGATTCGTTTCCGTCGAGAAGTGAGAAACCAGGCGAGATGTTACCAAAGCCGGCCTCGAGCGCCCGCAAGAAATTCGAAAGCGACGATGGCAAAATCGTGTGATATTGATCGGGCCCGTGGCGATCGATGTGTACGAGTCGAGCACACGATGAATCCATTCGATCATCCCCGATTTTCGTGTGTCGAACGTAACGATATCGATACGATTCCAATTACGCGAAGGAACACACTCGATGTATCGAAATCAACGTTGATCGTTCAACCAGGATCGTGGAAAGAGTCACAGGAGTGAAAAGCAATATGAATTTTAAATCGATGGTCAAGATTCTCGGGCACAGGAGAAATTTTGTATCGAGTGGAACGTACGTTGTTGCCATGAGTTTCGTCTCTGAGAAAAATTCCTTTCGGTCCTTCTCACCTGTAATTCCTCATCGTCCAGAGTATAGGGAAAACGGGGAACGAAAATGTTCATCGTTCGTTGTCGATTGGATACGATTTCCACCGGAAGATCATGACTACAAAATCATCGGAGCGGCCGGGAATCGATCGGCAATCGATCGCGACAGATCGCGTCGGCTAATTACTTTCAACGACCGGCGTAGGCCAGTTAACACGTTGTCAGTGGCGGCAGCGATCACTCGATTAAAAGTGATTTTATACGTGTTCACGGTGACTCAGCTGTTTCCGCCATCGACGACGACGTGCCGAATAGAAAGCGGACGCGCAAACTGCCTGGCCGTTCTAAAAGCATTTTGACAATCCTCAGAACAACTATTGCTGTGAAATCAAACGCATATCGCAGACTTCGTGTTCCACGTGCACTTACGAGCAAACTTTGCTTCCGCTAGGAGAAAAACCGGCGTAAGGATCACGTACCACTTGATATCAGGAATTACTGAAATCTATGCAAAATTAACATTCGATTTAACATTTAGTCGCTCTAGTTCTGAAGGGATTCTATCTCCACTAGTTTCTAGACTGAGAAAACTGAGTTTAACGTTTACGAAGTGTAATATTATAGCAGCAGGTATACTGGCACTATAACATCGTCTACTGAAAAGCTATTTATTATAATATTTAACCAAATTTTATCTTATTATCAACGTAAATTTTTAATTGTTGTTAGTATTTGGAGATACATAAAACCATTAACACTAGAACTACCAATTCCGAGATCTACACGAGATGCGATCGCGGTCACGGTTTCTTGACTAATTAATCGATGGAGAGTTTCGGGAAGCGTATCTTCCTCGACGGCGTTTCACTTTCGTTCGATGATTCGAAGTTCCTCCAAGAGGTGGAAGAATTTTGCAAATTTCGAAAAGTTTTTACCCGATTTATGCATCGAGATTAAGGGAACAGGATGTGATAGTTGTGTAGTTTTTGGTTATTCCGCTCTCTCTCTCTCTCTCTCTCTCTCTCTCTCTCTCTCTCTCTCTCTTTCTCTCTTTCGCTCTCTCTATCTCTGTCTCTGTCTCTGTCTCTGTCTTTGTCTGGCGAGATCGAGTTTCACTGGTCGATTCATCGAGTAGTTTTCAATGGGAAAAAAATTTCGAATTCTCGAGAAGCTCTTACCCAGTCAGAATTTAACAGTAGAACGACGATCAACCCTGTTACATAGTACGACTCAAAAGCTGAAAGATCGGCTCCATGGTCTTTATACAGAAAAACCTTCAGTCAATATTTATGGTTTTTCATATACATATGTATAACATTTTAACAGCTAGGTAATATACACTATTTCAAACACCATATTACTAATAATAAGACTGAATAGAAAAAGAAAGTAAAACGAAAAACATGTGTTCATAGTGCTCCAGATAAGAATAGAAAAAACAAAACGTAGTCATTGATCTTGTAATTTATCGACGTATGTTTAAAATCTATCGACAGATGTCGTATCAACAACTTGTATATTTTCAGAAGTTTACCATTTTTATCGATCTGATAGAAATAGATCCTATACGATATGTATACATATTTACGATCGGTTGTTCTAGTGTTAAAATTGAAAGAACAGTTTAGAACAGGAGACTTTAACAGTATAGAACATGATCTCGTTCACTAATTCTTCTCGATTAGATCGTCAGAGACAGGTCCAAGCGATCCTATACATACTCGAACATTACATCGAGGCACAAAGAATCGTGGATCCTCTGGTCGGGTAAAATTCACTGGAGGTTAATTATCGTGTTTTTCGCGCGATAATCGCGCTCCATGCGAAACGTATGTGATGGCGAGAGATCTAGAGAAGCGTACTTTCTCGACAGTACCTAACAAAGGAAAACACGAGCGACCACGTGGCGGCCTGCGAATTTACAAGTGTCCCTCATTCCACGAGATTCTTCCTGCGTGGAAAGTAAAAACTCTGCATTCCCACTGACTGTCTCCGTAAACGTATTAACTACCGACAAACCAACTTTTACATTTACCACACTCCTCTATCATCGTCCGCGATAGTCTCAGAAATTTAAAGATCCGGAGAAACAACACACAATACATATGCATTCACCTATTAGTGAAATTACACGGGATTCCTGAACGAAATCGAGTATTAATATTCACGTATGATCATAGTGCCTACATAGTCTTAGACCCCAAAAGGGACAAAGAGCACCAGATTTGAAATAATAAAATGATAGATCTCAGGGAGAAGGAATTTCGAACGATAAATGCAGCGATTAGACTCGATCCGTGACGGTTCTAGAAAGTAAACGCAATTTCGGACGCGATCGGACGCGATCGGATCAGCGGCACAGTGGGCCAGAATGAAAATTGAGTAGCTGAAATATTTCAAGTCAACTTTCATTTATCTCTGAAATATGAAATTTACACGTTTCACAATTTTTTGATTCCTTGAGCTAAATAAGCGTATATGAGCTGGTAAATTTTGATTCCTGACCACTGTGCAGCGGTCACGATGGCAAAAGTCAATGACAACCCGTTGGAACTACCGAAATTGGCAGTCAGGAAGGTTGACCTCGTTGTTTTTGCGGTCCATGTTCGCCATACCGCGCACGCACGCGTTCCGTTGTGTAATTTTCTGTTATCGTGAACGTAACCCCATCGAGTCGCGACGCCCAAATGAGAACCGTGCATCCTTGCGCAATTGCATAATTTCACGACGAATCGTGGGGGAATTGTGCAATCAGAAATAAAAAGCTCAGCGAATCGGGAAACGCATTTCCCGATGAATATGATCACGACGAGCGTAAACGAAACGACCTCATGACACGGTATCGTAATCTTGCTTGCTTTCGTATTGCTACACCTTTTGTATTGTACCCTACATATTCTCGACATTTCTCGCTCGTGTTTGAACACCATTAATTACGAGGTCTAAAATGTTACATATTCTCGGACAAATTAAAACATGTCAGGAGTCACTGTTCCTTCATGTACTGAGCGTTTCTTGCGCGCTGTAACATTACACGGAATTATTTAATAATTTATAAGCTGAATCACCCACGAATATCGCTTAAGATTCATCGAGCGTGATCGTAAAACTGCGACCAAAGTCGGTTAGAATTACGTGTACAGATTTTGTTCGTTGTATCACCGATATTCTAACAAAAAAATTCTACCATTTCTCTAATGTATCATCAATTTCTCGAGGCTTTCGCGTTCGTGGCAAGGATTGTAAATCAGAGATGGGCAAATTCATAAAAAAAAGTACAGTAATGAGTATTTTAATGAGGCATTTGGAATCGCCCATTAAACGTGGAAATTGCAATTTTTATAGTAAAATGATATTTCTTTTCGAACGTGTAGACACTTGGCAAACAGTTATTCACTATTCATGAACTGTTTAAGGGTCTGGATAACGATCTTAGATGCTACTGCTATTCACTGTGTATTTATTCGAATAAAATTATGTCCAACTTTGTTTCAAATGCTTGTATCGCGAGCATGATCTTTCGAGGCGTACCCGCGTACGTCGCGGCGTGTTATTATTCCAGCACGTGCGGCCGTTGAAGTCTCCGGCGGTGAGGCCTACGGAGAATTTTAACGACGCCTCGATAATTGGCCGACGCCATCGAGGACTGCATTCGAATAATGCCATTAAACGCAGGCGACTGCAGCTCGTTGCAGGCCTTAGAAACGCGAGGTGGACTATCGACGCTGTATTTTTCTTCGTTAGAGTACCCGATTAATTGGACTTTGTCCTGTCAGACGATTATTCGGTTGAATCACAAGAATGAGTCTGTATCACGGAAGAAACATCGAAAACAAAATCCATCTAGAAGCAAGTTGAATATTGCTTTTTTGGCCATAACAGCCGCACTTGTATCACTGTTTCGATGAAAATAATTGAAAAATAAAATGTATTGTGTATTGTAAAAAGAAGTATTAAGTAAAAGGAAAGCTACAATCCTATTAGATACTGTTGCTTTGATCACTAATCGCATAAAATCCTGCCCAACTCTGTTATCGTCCCCGTCTACAACAGTCTTCTTCGAAGTAAGAACTTAGCAGCGAGTCTTATTCCGAAAGAAACGAAAGTTTCCCAATTTTGTATGGTACAGAAAAAGCTGAAAAGGCCCGATAATCCAGCTTCATACGTAAGAATTTTCTGGGGCAAAACGTGATAGTTAGTTGGATACCTTAAAATATTCCTTCAGCTCTCACTAGCTGGCTTGTGAGTTATATGCATCGCGTCTCGGCCCGTGGCTCTTGCTTTTCAACGATTCTCGCCGACCAATTTCTCTCGCAGTTTGATGAGATCAGCGACACGCGCCGCGGTCCACGGAACACAGCAGCGAAACGGTGAAAAGCGTGAATCTGAATTGTAAATCTAATGATCTTTAAGTGTTTTATTTCGTTGTGAAAACATACATTTATCTGCTTAATTATTTTTAAGCCATACGACGAGGATACTCGACATAAACATCGGAAGGGTTAACGAGGGCGCCTGGTCGAAAAGAAATGCTTGATCCAGCGGTTTTAAATAAGTGTGTCAGCACTCGACTGCAGAATCGAGTCGAAAACGTCATCGTGAAACGGCAACTATTATGCAGCAGCGCGACTGCATTCCCTCGACGAGTCGGCGTTATGTTACCGCTAGGATGTTTCTCAATTTTTACGTCGATCCAGGAATCCAGGTCAGAATCGACGATCGCCGATCGACGCCTGGTTCCGTGACTTTTTCGATGATTTTCCGTCACGACCCCGTTTTTTCCGTGACCGGATACACTGGCGGACCGTTTTTGCCGCGACATCGCCAACTTTTACTTGCCCCGGAGCCGCGAAATTGCTTTCTCCTGGCGTCTCTCGACGAAAGGGCCGCCGGTTTTTTCATTGCCGCGTTCAGACTGTCACCGTTCGCGGTTTTTGGTGTCGCGTAATCGAGAGATCGATGAACCTTTTGCACGCTTGACGATTTAAATGATCGAGAATGGTACTTCCGAAGCTTTACGTTCAGTTGTATCGAATCTTTATTTTCTACATAACTTCAATTTTTCTTATAAGGTACTACATATATATATATATACATATATAAGGGTTAATGCTCCTGCCCGACTAGTTCCAGATCCATCTAGAATTAGAACTTGCCGAATGTTAATTACATAATTACTCGCATATGTACACGTATAATTTTACGAGTCGAGTCTGTCACTTATGGAATACTTTTCAAATTCAACGGGCTTTTGTTCCGTGGATAAATAAATACATAAATAAATAAATAAATAAATAAATAAATAAATAAATAAATAAATAAATAAATAAATAAATAATCATTATTCAAAGAACGTCGAAGATTCGAATCTGATGAAATTAACCATATTGTTTTCGTACAGGTTTTAATAAGCTCGAACGATAACAGACGGTTTTCAGGACTAACCACGAAAGTTATCGTCGGTTTCACCACGTCTGTATCTCACGATCCACGGTGTAAAATCGACGAATGTTTCGGGAATCGTCACGTTCTAAAGTACAACCGTTCCCATAATAGACCCGAGTTCGATCAACAACGGGCAACTCGCGTTATTCAATCTTTTACCGTGGTGCGAATTGTTGCGCGATAAATCACGGTTTATTAATCGCAACCTTTAACGGAGTGTTACGTACGTCAGAGTGACGCTACCGTTTTCACGGTATCTCCTCCTGGTGCAAACCCTTTATCTTTCCTTTCTCACAGTTCACAGAAAGTGAATCTTTTTCTTCAACCAAGGAAGCAATACATCTTTACTAGTGTTCCTATAACAGTAGATTCACTGGCTGGAAATATTCAAGCAATTCAAATACAGTAAACCCTCGACGTGTGCTCGAAGGCTCCTCAGCACTGAAGATTAAATATTTATTTCCTAAACTAATGGCCGTACACGACTGAACGAAATATTCGGTTGAAAATTCACAATATTCAGTTGAAAAATTGTTGTCAGTGCCGAAGAGGTTTCGAGCACTCATCGAAGATTTACTGTAATCCGAAAATCATTGAAAACGGCCAATTCATTGTTAATTTATATTCAGAGGTTGACATCCGTTGGTTTCACGTTTCACAAATTTCTTTATGGTCACGAATGAACTTGAAGCTATGAAGGTGGCCAATCTGTAAAAATAGGAAAGCCACATTATTCCCTACTGACACTCCGTACCGATTTCCTCTGTCACTCGAGGCTAGTAACTCGTAGATACACGACCAAGAAAAACCTCTGACTGCGATTCGACGCGTGTTTATTAAAATGAAAACATCTCAGTGATCATCCAAAGGATCAAGCAACTGATTGGCCACGATATTATACAAGTTCGCGTCGAACAATTAGCGAAGTCTAGCGACGGACAAAAAGAGACGATCGCGATATTAGCATCGCAAATTTTTTGCACCATAAGAAATCTCTGGCCTTTTTACCGTCTATGCGTTGTGCCTGGAATGAAACATAAAAGCTGAATTGCGCGTAGACCGTGGTCGCGCATCTTTCATTGGTTCCCTGGTGGTTCTCGGATGTCTCGGTCGGCTACGATCGAAGGCCACGCGTGTGCGGCGGCGACACGACGACGATAGCCAGGGTCAAAGTACACGCCTGGTATCATTCGTGGACGAGAGAGAGCAAAGAATCGAGGAAGTCGTTGGTTCGCACCTCCGGGCGTTAGATCACGGTTTTTGCTCGTAACGAAGAGATGATCGTTTTGTACTTTGTTCCCCAGCCGGCGCGGCGACCAAGAAAAACTCTGGCAAAAACATGTTTGCTCCGCTGGACAGGTCGCAGCCGGAAGGTTGACTGGAAAATACGGTTGCGTAACTGGACGGGTAATATCGAAATTTCTTTTCGATACGGATTCGAAAAAGTGTACAGTGACGTGCATATTCCTGCACACACTTCTGAAATCAAAATTAGGTATAGAAGCTTTTATGTGATTTCTATTTATACATGTGTATGTATAATATATTCTTCTTCCTCGTTGCTTTCATAATTATCCTTTCGTGATGAATTTTTCGTAATTTTAAAATTGAATTCGCATGTTGGTAAATGATTCAGTAAATTCTAGAAGTGACAGCCTTCTGTGGACAAACTTGTGAGTCATTGTATGTTCACCGGGTTGACTTCGGAATCTCAGGCTGTTCGCTGTATCGTTACTGTCCAGTCTACGAAATAATTCGAATTTTCTCTTTTTACAGATTGGCTACATCTACATACAGATTAATTTTCATAGTCGAGAAAATGTTATTCTATACTTTCGACTTATTATTTTTCGCCTAGAATCAGCCTGTATCCGGTTGTACCACCAAAATTACATGTTATATGACATTACAATACGAAAAATCGATCGAGGGAACTGCGGCACTGGGATTGCGAAAAGACGCACGAAAACGACCGAAGGTCAGGAGCCAAAACGAAGACTCGATATGTCCTCGCATACATACATATGAACGGTATACAATCATAATGGATGTCACGCGTAAAATCCAATTGCAGCTGGTGGTGAATCGAAATAGAGCCAAGGTTATTGGCTTGACCCGATTGATCGAGGAATTATGCAAGTCTGTCGAGGAACCATAGATCGATGCCAATAGACCACCATCCAAACTGAAATATTCAATCAATGGATCATCTCGAAATTTATCGATATAGTAGGTACTTACATAGATGCCTTACGCATAACAAATCAGAAATATACTTTGTACGATAATTTCACGGCATGGGTAGAGAAAATTTATACACAGCGAATCGCCAATGAAAGACGAAAACGGGGTTGTTGGCTTAAAGAGAGAAGGTGAACTTCCAAGACCCGAGTTTTCAACACACAGCTCGCTTCAAGGTCACTCGATATGGGACGTACGTGGTCAAATGTCGTCCCCGCGCGACCAAATCGTCGGTCGATTAATCGAAAGTCCATGCGCGTATACACCAGACACACCGCGTCCGATACCTACGTGTTTTCGGGCCCATGATGGTATTAGATAACCACCGCGAAATACCCCTTTCTTCGGCCTACCGACAGTGCAGCCACGATCCTATTGATCGTGACTCGATGAAAATAGGCTCAAGAAATAATATAATATGTAATAACAACAATAATAATAATTATCATTATTATTTATAAGCAGGTTATGAGCCCTTTGGTACAATACACATATAGTACAAATATAAATACAAAAATATAGAGGATGAAGAAAAAGTTTCGATGTAGAATAATACGTAAAGATATACATATGTATTGTATGATACATACATATACTAGAGTTTAGAAAAATGTATAGGGTAGATGCACCAGTAAATGAACACGTATCTCTAGATAAATGATATAGAAAGAGTAAATTAACTTATCGAAATAAGCAAATGATTATATAATTTTTTTTTTTCAATTCCTTGTTTTCAATAATCAAACAATTTTCGCGCTATTGTATTGGTTAGAAATGCTCATTCAGTTGATATGGAGGTTACGATTTTGTAGAAGTAAAATTCGTAATTAAAGATACAGTTAAGAAATAATGGAATTGAAAACAGAAATAGAAAAAGAACTATAGACATAGATAAGAGAATATAGAAAATTAACAATAAGAACACATTTACTATCGTATAGATTTTACTTCGCGCAAATAATTGTACGTCGGCACAAGAGAAAAAGTCGAACGTTGTTGCGTCGTCAACGACGAAACGATGGGGCCTGTTGTTATCAAACCGAGGTATTCCAGATGAAACTTCGATCCAATGAACGCTCGAGGAAAGTTTATTTTGTTTAAAAGAGGGGGAGAAAGAATTCTCCGCTTCAACGGCACAGAGGAGAGCGGAACTTTTACTCGAAAAGAAACTGTGCACGGGATTCGACCGCAAAACCGCGATTCAGCCAGGTGGATTTAGGAGGCACGTCCGTGAGATCTAATTGAAACGACACAGGATCGTGTTCATCGATCGAGTCGGCGCGAAACCATCGACAAACGCCGGACGCCCACGTAAACTCGTTGCTTTCCTTCGTGAACGATTCTTCTCCCGCTTCGCGAGATTTAACGCATCCTTCGGGCGATCATCGGACCTCGACGATGATTTGTCTCGACGGACGTCCACTTTCTATCACGTGTTGCATAACGAACGAACTATCCCACGAAATGGGATTAAAGTACGCGTGAAATGAAATGACCTTTGTTATGGACGTAAAAGAATTCCACGAGTATCGATTCAATTATTAACTTAATCCCCATGGAGATAAAACGCCAATCTCACGCGATGGGGGTGTGCGGTTTATATGAAACAGAAGAATTTTCAACAATTAGACTAAAAGTTTCGCTGATAATTGGAACAAAAGGGCGTGTTGGAGGATTGAAAATTCTGCTCATTACAGAATTAATTAACCCACGGATAACCTTAAGCGTGACGATATATGGTTCATCTGGCATTTTTATCACTACCATTTGAATGGTTCATTTATTTTCTCAAATGTACCTATGTATATGTATATGTTGCTCAGACTTTATTAGGTTCGAATTTCCTGCGATTACATTCATTGAGCACACGTGAGAAACTTAACCCCTTAAGTTTAAGTGTTTCATTCCAAGCGAACCTCTGAAACTTATCGCCAAAGCGAGGAATGAAATCGAAATCATTAAAACTACTAGTAGGGACAATAAATTTCTGTTCACTACTCGTTGCACGTGGTGAAAACGCTTCGGGCTTTTGGACGGTTTTATCGAAATTTCTAAAAATTTCAATCGCCTGACTCATCGTCCAGCGAAGAGGTTTCACGAATTGGACAACGTTCCACCGAAGACGGACCCGTCTAACAATCGTTTCTTTTCTTTTTTCACTTTGCGTAAGTAAATTCCATTTTATTTACGTTGCCCGACTGATTAGATAGTATCGCGATGGCGACCGTTGCATGACGATGCGCACCGCTCCGAATGCAATTATGAAACGACCGGGTGTGCGGTAATGGTATTAGAGGCACTAGTGCAACAAACGGCGATTGGGAAAGAATGCTCGACATTAAATAATTAGGCAATTAATGAATCGCCTTTCGCGAAAATATTTTTCCGGTGAAAGCGATGGGAGTCAATGGTACGTCGAAGTCAAGTTTCTGTTACCAAATGTCCCGACTCGACAAAACTGTGGTCTGATTTAATCCTCGTGCATTGTTCGTGTCAATTTCACTCAGAATCAATGTTTCGTAATTCTTAATTACACTTTTGCTTACAGAATTTTGTAAATTAATTTGCCACCGGTAACTCACGCAAAGATTAGAATCTGGCAACAATGAATATATTTCCTAGGCTCCATTTAATTCAAGAAATAGTAACCCAATGTTTTATTGAACGATGCAGAAAGGTGAATTGTTGATAGAGAAATCCAATCGAGGCACCTGTTATCACTAGAATACGAATTTCATGCATATACATATAGTCTATCGCATTAAGATAAGTAAGAAAAGAAGCAATTCCTAGATTTGTTCTTGTTTGTCTGTGGAAAATACTTCATAAAATGTCAATTTACATATAAAAGTCCACCGTTTAGTTATAACGAGTGACAATACTCGCCCTGAAGCAAAACTGTTCCACCATTTCCACTGGGGATGTTCGTCATGGTACAGCTGAAGGAACATCCAGAAATCTGGAAGAAAGTCGATTCTTCTTCGAGAAAGTATCTATCGAGGAAAGGGTGGAGCGCGCAGCATCAGGAATTCGAGTATACGACCATGGCCCAGAAAAACGTAGGCTCACGTGGCCAAGTGTTTCCACACGCGTCCTCGCGGTATACGTTGTCCTCTGGAATCCCGACTTGTGCAATTCCATCGAAGCTCGGCTAAGAACGTCTATCCGTATCGATTTTCGAATACTAAATGCGACGATCAGACGTTGACAAATCTGTCGTATGTGACAAACGACGATAGGCAGATAGCCATTCGTTTAAAAATGGGGAAATGTCATACTGCGAACTCTTACTGTACTTGTTTAGATTTCTTTGGTATTAGCATATACATATGTATAGTGCATACGTACAGCTTTAGAAATTCGGTTGATAAAATTTTTTAAAGTAAAGTACCTACATAATATGTGACTAGTCCGTTGCAAACTTATACGCGTTCTACGTAACTATTTCAACATTGAGACTTTTGTACACTAATAGGGTCACGGTTGTTAGAGATTCATTATAGTAGCTATGAGGTATTCGACGATAAGGAGATTACCCCATACCCCCGTGATACGATGGTACGGGCACAGGATGGGTGCGCAGATTAAGTAATCTAACCGCGAATTAGTTCGGGCTGATTCGGTCTGACTGCGTGCGGTCGTTATCTACTTGCGCGTCTGACCAAATAACGGTAGTGCTTGTGTCACTGATCGAGGGGGGTGATATTTGTTCTGGTCTCGATACATTAATGGACAGAAAGTGAACCAAGCTTAATTGTCTATGAACGTACCACCAAGGAATCAAAGTGGTCGATATTTTGTCACGCGTGGATATACCGTGACTCACAAGTTTCTTCACGGATGACTGTCCCTTCTAGTTGACGAAATCATTTACCAAAATGCGAATTTTCTTTGAAAATTAGTAAACTACTTTGTTTAAACAATTAGTCGACTTGAATGAATGGATCGCCCGATTCTCAGAGGATCGAACGATAAAGGACAATGAATATTCATGAGCAGCTAATTCGATACGAAACATTTCTCCCTGTTTTATTCGACTCGAGGGAGAGATGCGGTGTTCCCCACCTCCGTGTCTACTCGTCGAATTCTTGGTCGTTAATTATCGCGGTCTGTCATACACCCGTGTGCGTTGCTTTCGTCGATGGACCGTGTACGCTACCATCTTTATACTTTATACCCACTGAGGAAGTGGTTCGCATGGAATCTGTGACGGAGTTCTGATAATCGTCGGGTAATTTCACGATATGGGACAGAAGAATACGATCCATAGAGACATCTGTGTATAATACATCTAATTTCGTTTGAAAATCACAACATACAGAGTCTCTTTCATTTCGCCAGTAATCATAGAAAATATTCGATCCAAAGGAAAGTTCAATCGTTTCTCCGTCTGTATGTAGATATCTAATTCACAAGGAAGAACGTTCAGTACAAAGGGCGTTGCAGTTTGAAAAAACGATGTACACGATTGTACAGGATAACAGCCATTACAGGTGAGATTCAAACAGGAAGCCTTGGCGCGAGTCAAGAGACACAAGAACGACTAGAACTTTCCCCTGGAAGTCAACAATTAATAGACATGTTGCGCTTATGTTTAATTGATGTTCTCATAAAACGATCGACAAAAGATTACAAACGTCCACACTACCGTTTAATGATCAGAAATCGATCGATGTGTACGGTGGCTTTCGCCACCGATCGATCCTTCCCCTTTTGCATGAACCACAAGCTAAAGAGATTCTCCACGATTCATAGAAACGTCTTTTAGCGTGTCCGCAGCAGCTTTCTTCCGCTTAGAGAGAGAGAGAGAGGGGGGGGGGGGGGGGGGGGGGAGGGGAGGATCGATCCAGCTGGTTGGAAGTTGTAACCCCCATGGAACTTCGTGAAAGCGATCATCGATCAGCCGAATCCGCGACCTTTGCATCGAGATCCGTATCGGTCCTCGACACCGTGTTCCCAAGGATCTATCGTGATCGCGTTACGCAACCATGCAAACGTGGTGACTTTCGCAATCGCACAGCTGATCCAGTCGACAACCCCATTTCGTCCGGAGAGTGCCACGTTTTCGCGACTAGGGGAAACGGAATCGTGCGTCGACGTGCGAAAGTTACCTTCCGGGATAGTTTCCAGGCGCCACACAAAATGGAATCCAGAATCGACATTTACCAGCTTATGTAGCTCTAACAATGGGTAATTTGTTAAATTTATAATTTTATTGAACTACAAGCGGCGGAATAAATGAATTTTTGATCAATTTTACAGATTTTCCATTTTGATCACGTAATCGTAGGTAACTGACGACGATATTAGACAATATCTCAATGAAAGTCTTAATTTTTAGAAGATTTTTTTTCAATTTTCGAACGAGATCGACAACACGAAGGTTGCCTAGAGAAACCATTACACGTTATTATTATTTATGTGCCTTTGGTGCACATGTACAAGACGGGAAATGCGCACTTTTTTTTTTCGAGCGTGTGCTACATCAAACCGAACAGGTGATAAGAATTGTTTTGACATAATCCACGAATCTGTACGATCCTGTTAAAATCGCAGATGTGTCAAATGTGTCTTTATGGGTGTCCTAAGGACAAATCGTATCTTCATTAACATGTGTCAAACAGATGAAATACGTCTGCGCATAAATCAAATTACTGCCCAGGCACAAAAGCATCGACAGAGACCACCGGTTTAGTATTCACGGTAGAAAAATCGCTAATTATGGAGATTGAATTATGTACATATCTGACGTAAATATCGGAATATTTATTATATTCTTATAAAGTTCCCCTGAGGCCAGACATCGAATGTGTATTCTCGCTTTAATATTTTCGAACCAATGAAAAAACCAGAACCTCATCCTTTACAAACTTTGCTATCCATACATACTATATTATCCATGTTGCTTCCACGTGGACCGAGAATTCACAAAATGTTCCAAAAGATCTGAAAAATAAAAGAAAAATATTTCTTCCGGTCCTAATAAGATTCATCCCTGAAGAGATTAAACGCCCTGTATATTCAGACCTAGAATTCTCCTTACAACTTACTATTCTTTTCCAAAATTCAAATAATTTCATTTTCTCGATCTTGTGAGCCAAAACAATCTCCCTGGACCAACAATAAGGAGTTCATGTTTGGGTTTCACTGACCACGGTGAAAATGTCTACAAAGATCGTGATTGCTCGAGGAGAAGGATTGTATGCACGGCCTTGAGCCACTCACAAAGTCAGAATCCCCTGTGCCTAAGGAACAGCGCGTCTCTTCTTTTCGCCAACGTTGAACGGCCTGGCCGGTTGTACATACATACATACATGCATACATACATACAAACAATATCCCCCCGATGCGATCGCGCCATTGCTTGGCTAAGCACTCGAACGGGTTGCCCAATGAGCCAGCAAGCGAAAAGAAAGCCGTTTCCCTTACGTAACTAAACCACACACGGCCGCTGCTCCGCGTCTTTCTAAACCGTGTGTACCTGTACATGCTGCGATACGTACTATCCAACGGCACCTCGTGCAAGACACTCGATAGGTAGTTGGTCTCTCGGTTTTTAGGGTGTACTAATCGCGGTTCCATGATCTATCGGTGTTACTCTCTCGAAAAATCAGTGAACAGAATCCAGGTGAGTGGCTGGGTTTGACCACTTGTTGATACGTACGCCTATATTCAGATATTAGTATCGAAAATTGTAAATTTGCATCAACTTCCGCAGTCTAGTTATACCACCAATAGCTGGGCTTAGCACGCAAACGTTTCGATTGTTTTTACTGACTCGTCTCGTTGGACGGGGACCATAGTTCGTTATCCTCGGTGTTACCTCTCGGTTTTAATTCTTTCTTCTCCCACTTGGTGACCCATCGTGATGCAACGGCAACCTCGATCAGCATGGACGCGACGCGCGGTCGTCGAGAAGCTCGATCATTACTTGACCCTGATTCTTCCGTGACTCGAGTGCCAATCGATCCTCGCGCACTCCCATCACCCCCTTCCAAATACGACCTATGTAACAGCTTCGAGATCTATGTATGTGTATTGCAAGCTTCTTGTGGCGACGTTGTCGGGGAATCACTTGTCGCGATTCGATTATAATTGCTACCAAATACGATTCGGAATTGTCGAGATAAACTGTTCTGTGACAAAGGCAGCCGCCTGTCTTCCGCTGAATTTTTACCGTATTTGGGAATGCAAAAGCGATTCAATTAGTATTCAATTAGTTCTCTTGCGCTTAATTCACGCTGATTTACATCACATCGAGTTATTCTCTGTGAGAACGTTCGTTGTTTATTCCTCCGGACGTTTTTTTGTGTCCTTTTTTTCTTTGCTTCCAGCTGGAACGATTCGAAATAAAATACCTGAAAATCTTGTATTTTCCAGTTACATATATGTATGTTTCATTAATTTTCTTATTCGTCCGATTTATCTCTTGTATTCTAATGGGAATTATCCTGTAAGATAAATAAAAAAATAAGTACCCCGAATAGTTTCGATCACGTGACGAACCAACCGTTCCCCTTTTCCCGTTTCAGTGACGGAACAGCAGGCGGTGGCGGTCTGGTGAACGTGAACGCTCTAGGAACGATGCAGACCAATTCGGACAGCACCCTGGACATGACGATGACGTCGAGCACGGTACTGGCCACGCCGGGTCTGAACAACGCCGCGTGGAACCGGCAGCAGGCGGTCAGCGTCAGGCACGCATTCAAGACTTACGGCAGCAGCAAGAACCCGAATCATGTTATACAAAATCTGAGCATGACCGTGGCGAAGGGGTCCATGTGAGTAACAAAACCTTTCCGCGTCATCTATAATCTATATATGTATAGGTTACATTCCAAAAAGATTCGATTAGGTATTTAAATAACGTTAAAAAATTTCTCGTAAAATTAACCCTCGAATGGTAAGGTGGATGGAAACATTTAAGGGTGTACTTGGTAAAGTAGAGTCGGACCCACCATTCTTCATTATTATATCTATGTACATACAATAATATACATATGTAGATACAACGATTTTTCCCTATTTTATTATTATTCTAGTTTTGATTTGTTTTTGAAAAGACGTACTACACTATGTGCAATCCGACGTCAATTAATCCGTGAATCTTTAAATAATAAAATGTTGTTCACAACCCCCGAGATTCGAACGATCGATTAAAGGGAAACGAAAGGTGGTTCTCTTAGAAAGCCCTGATGAACAGGATCATCCGTGGATCTCGTGACGATCTCTAATAAATATGTGCTTTGTACAGTTCCCTTTAAAAAAATAGAAAAACATTCGTGCCTCAGGATCGGATCAGCGATAAATTGGACAAACAAACTGTGCCGGAGTTTCACAAAGAAACGAGAACGAAGCAACGAAATTTCCGGCAGGAAACAAATTGTAGAACGTAATTGTTTTTCATTACATAATTACGTATTACGTTGCATTATCTTGGCCACTGTAACAAGTACCACGTATATTTCATGCTAAACAGCGAACGTGTAATGCGTGTACACACGCAATACATGAACAAACGTGTCTGGGAAATTGCTGATTTCGTTGGCAGATAGAGAGAGCGTGTACGCATCGCGTGAAATGATAGTCGTTCAGTCAGGGTAATTTGGATCCTTTGAGGACATCGGCGAGGTCTCACGAACATTAGTCAGAAAAACCATGAAATAGAAGGATCGAGAAATCAATCAACTCCATTAAGATCGAGTATAGTTCATTTTCTTTATTTAGTCGTAATTACAGAAAATAATTATACAGGTACATTCTAATTAACACTTATACGGAGTAATTCCAATGAAATTGATTTCGACGCTGGCAGACGTTTAACGTAGCCTTCGAACTTTTCAGCGTCTCTCTCGAAGGGATTTCGAATTAAGAAATTAAAACATAGAGGCAAACGGTCAAAGTGTTTTTTCTCTCGTTAGTTACGGACTGCTAGGCGCCAGCGGATGCGGCAAAACCACTCTTCTCTCGTGCATCGTCGGTCGAAGACGATTGAACTCCGGCGAGATTTGGGTGCTGGGTGGCAAACCAGGCACGAAAGGGTCCGGTGTTCCCGGTAAAAGGGTCGGTTACATGCCCCAGGAGATCGCCCTTTACGGAGAGTTCACGATTCGAGAGACAATGATGTACTTCGGATGGATATTCGGGATGTGCACCGCCGAGATCGTGGACAGATTGCGATTTCTGCTCCAATTCCTGGATCTGCCCTCACAGAATCGACTGGTGAAGAATCTCAGGTCAGTTCTATCTCTTTGTACAGATTTTTCCATTGAAGACGAGAACCACTTTGATATCACTTGTTCAGTTCTACTGCACAGTGTGGCAGATTTTCCCAATCCAGCTAAATTCAATTAAAAAACAAACAAAAAACGTTGAAATATATATGTACATATATGTAGATATTTTTTTTTTTATGGTTCATATGAATGGACTCGATGGTCCAGAATTATGAACATTAATTTTTATAGAGATGGAGACATAAAAACACTTGATAAATTTAGTTTAGCTAGATTTCGAAAATAATCCTACTGTGCCCTGGCCAGTTGCGACATTGTAACAGCAAGAGGGCTTGCGAAATCCTCGTTCATTCATTAACGATGAAAACTCTCTTTTGCTTACAGCGGTGGTCAACAGCGACGCGTGTCCTTCGCTGTTGCCCTGATGCATGATCCAGAGCTGTTGATCCTCGACGAGCCGACTGTTGGTGTCGATCCGTTGCTGCGACAAAGGTGAAGCACTAATAATTCGAACGCAATCTACGTAGAAGCTTAAGTATATTCCCACAACCAAATCTAATAAAAGTATCTTATAACGGCGACTCTGATGAACTTCATTTTAATTTATTAAAATCGCGACGATTCTCTATGAATTCTCTATTGTCTATGAAAGTTCTTGAACGAAGGCCAAGGTAGTCGTTGGTCGTTGAATCGTGAAAAATTTCGATCGAAATATCGAACGACGGCAAGTAAATTGCGCGTGACAACGGACACCCGAGCGTTCCATGGTAGATAACGCTTCTATTGTAAGTGAAACAGCTCGGTAGGAACCGACTGCGGAAGAAAAAAAATCGGGAATAAAGGTGGCCCGACTATTTTGAAAGATAAACGAGCTTTTGTTATCGACGAACCGGTTCACGGACACGGAATGATCGTATTAACCCCCGTGCTATTAGAGACCATAACAGCTTAAGTTTCCATCGGTCTCTGCAGACACATTGAACGAACAATTTCTATCTTAACTAAGAAACAGACCCCCTTGAGATCCATTTAAATTTCACGACACAGAAAATACTGTCTATACACAAGGTGTCCAGTAAATTCTAATCAAATCGAACAAGACTTCTAGAATTACTCAAGGAATGTTGGAAAATTGGAAGTTCTAAATTTGTATGTGTCGACAAGAACTTGAAAGAATAGTTATTGTTTTCTAGATTGAATTTTCTTTATACGTATTATCGTGAATTTGTATTCTTTCGACCAATGAGACGCACGTTGATTGATTGCAGGAATTTTTTTTGAAAAATCGAGTCAGAATAGTTAAGAACTGGGGCAACAATTTGACAAATGCTTATTTAACCTCATTAACCGTTTAAAACTCAGGATGACGTCTATTGAATAGTGTAGCTTTTCACTACATACGTACTATTCCAAAAAAAATTCTGCTCAACTCTGGTGAAAAGTCCGTTACTTTAGCATGTAGTATCCCCGGAACGGTTTCGTATAAATGAAACTCGTATTATGAAATTATGAGACCGAACGGCCGCGGCCGCGGCCGCGGCCGCCGCCACTTTTCAATTACATAGAAAGGAATGCTGAAAAGCGTGATGTGGTGGACCAGCTACGTTTCACATGGCATACGTATGTCCTGTGTATGTATACATATACAATGGACTCACGTGTTCGTTCATATATTATACTTTCGAAATTGCAATCTTAATTGTGTAATAAATTTGAATGAACTTTCTTTTTGCATATCCTCGTGATTTTGACTTTTATCATGCTTTAAAAAATAATACATTTTTCGAATTTTCATGATAAATTTTTCTTAATTTTCAAAATAAGATTCCTAGTTTAGGGCGTAATCTGGTGAAATAAATGTGACAGCCTTCCATGAACTGATTTCTGAGTCACTGTACATCCACATAGGTACAATATAGTCGTATATAATGTATAATCCGCGATTTACATTTTCATTTATCGGCCACAATTCACGATACTCGATAATATTTTCCTTCGATGTCTCGACGATCTTCGCTTCCAGTCTAATGATGCAAGTAATTTACAATGGACTCTTCGCTTTCGAATCGAGGAAAGAGGCGCGTGTTATCTTCGACCAAGGCGGTCCGTGGAAAACGGCTAGGAACGTAGTACACATACATATAGGTACATTGTCTTAACCTACTTCAACCGTGACGTGTGGCCTCCGGGAATTTCGCAAGCGACAATACGCCGCGTATTACGAGCTTAATGACCTACCCGGGTACCACTGATCGGAAAAATCTGGCTGGCTTACTCGTGGATGATTGTACGCAATTATGCAGTTGCTGGAAACGATACGACCCGCGGTCCGTGAAGCAAAGCCCCTTCACAAGTGTGCCGAGAGTGGCCCAGTGCGCGGTATCGTACAATTTTTCATCTGCTAGAACATATAATAATTCCCCACTAACTGGTGACCGAACTGTGTAACATCTACCTTCGTAAATTTAGGAGAAAATTTATAAAGGAATTAGATCGATCGAGCAGCCCCTAAGTCCAAAGTAGTAGTCGATCTACTCGATTTATTCCATCGAAAACAACGAATAATGAAGATCGAAGAAGATCTCCAGGAAATTTTTCCTGGAAAGTCAAACGACGACAAGAGGAGGGCTAATTAGCCCCGAGAAAGTTTCGCAACGCGATTATGCTCGTTTCGAAGCGAACAGAACAACCAGAGCCGCTTCCCCACGGATCACTAAGTGTGTGTGTACATGTACGTACATATGTATGTATCGCGCCTCGGTTTACGAGCGCTCTTGTTACACGTCAGTTTCTGTAAAATTGAAGTTTCTGCGTGCCAACGACAGTACCGGGAGGAAAATTCATGGCTTTCGCGGCTCGTTCGCTCGGTCACTTTCTCGATAACGCCCTCGGTTGGTCAGGCGGATGGAACCTAGGCCGTTCCGAACTTATTCTAACGAATCGGCTAACATTTCCCGATTTCTTTCCGGTGTCAATAAATACATGTATGTATGTATGTATGTATGTATGTATGTATGTATGTATGTATGTATGTATGTATGTATGTAGATCGTTCGGAAACACTTATAAATCTAATTATATCTTTTAGAAACAAGATCTCGAAAAGAATAATCGAAAAAATGTTGCTCTGTCCACCATATTGGATGAGCTTTCGGGCGGGAAAACTTAACCACGCGCGTTTACTGTTACAGCATCTGGAACCATTTGGTCCAAATCACCAAAGATGGCAACAAAACCGTCATAATCACCACTCACTACATCGAGGAAGCCCGACAGGCGCACACGGTACGATAAAAACTTGCGTAATTCCGAGTGTTACAAGAATATTCGGAGGGGGGCTGCCATATTGGCGCGCGTACGCACGAGAACGAGGATACCACCGGGAATGCAATACCGGATAACGATTACATATTAACATTGCATAACCACCGTTTCCTTTTCTTGTATTCGAACAAACAGGTCGGCGGAGAACAAACAGAGAAAGAAAGAAAATAGGCAAAACTACGGCACAATTGATTATTATCAATAGACTACGGATGTTTATACAGATATCGATTATTTTTGTAGACTAGTTTATGGAAATTGGATTTTAAGAAGAATTTGTTCTCTAACGTTCTAGGTAACCTAAAAACTGCATTAATTTTCGTTATACCTGGTACGTCTTACGATTAGAGTAAGGTACATACTGAGTTTCGAGTAGGTAATCGTGCATGCTATAAATGCATAAAATCCGCAGTGTAAACGTTCAGTTTTTCCATTCGATATGCAGTACGTTAATATGTATGTCTGCTAAATGATTATTATTAGAAGGATCTACAGTGGCTGCCAAAAGTTTCCGACGACGTTTTTCCGTGACGGTGTTCCCCTTCCAGAAAACTGAAAAACACCTCGCGACGCGTCTGAAAAACTCGATATGAAACAGCTGTCAACAAGTATACATGATTATATCGGTTTAAGCTTAACGGGATCATCTGTGATTGATCGTCCTCGAAAAAAAAGTCTGCCGCGCGGTTCTGTGTAACCGAAAAAAAAAGTTCTGCGTAACTTTGAACAGAAAAGGAAACTTAATTACTCCCATCGTGCAGCAGAAATCTACGCGAGGTGCTACATTTACGAAACGTGTCAGAATCGAGAAAAAAAGTATAAGCGGAACTCGTTTATGTGAAATGCTTCGAATGAAAAAAGAATGAAAGAAAAATGTAAATCGTCTATCGACAGATCGGGTTGATGAGGAGTGGACGTTTATTGGCGGAGGAGTCTCCCAGGGCCCTTCTTCAGATGTACAACTGTGCGTCCCTGGAAGAAGTTTTCCTGAAATTATCCAGGAAACAGGGACAATACGCTCAGCCGCCGGCAGAATTGAACATTTCTAATAACATTAGTTTGGTACGAAGCAATAATAAGGCAGTAAATAACCAACAGGTAAGAGTAACTGAGCCGAATGATTAATTCGAGATACGTGTGATACAGGCTTCTCTGAATTGGGGCAAGAAGAACGAACCAGTGTACGTAACGGAGGAATCAGGAGTCGTGGGCCTGAACTTCCATCAGAGCAAGGAGGTTCTCATTCACGATTCGACGAACGGCGTTGGAAACCACTATGATGTAAATGGGAAAAGTTTTTATACATATGAACTTGTCTCGTGAAATTTAGCCAGGTACATTTCATTGTCTATTTTTGTCTCGGCACAGCTGAACGGAAAACCGCTAACAGGCAGCAAGAACTCGACGTTGGAGTGCGACGACTGCGGAAACTTCACGGACTGCTATAAGCTAACGAGTACAGGAAAAATGAGGGCGCTCTTGCAGAAGAACTTCCTCCGTATGTGGAGGAACGTCGGGTGGGTTACGAAGAAATTTTATTCTACCTTCTTCAGAATTAGAACGATAGAAAAACAGTCGGTTAAAAAATAACCCTTTTCCTCCTCTCTACAGAGTAATGTTGTTCATCTTCGCCCTGCCAGTGATGCAAGTGATCCTCTTCTGTCTGGCGATCGGTAGGGATCCAACGGGGCTAAAATTGGCGATAGTAAATCACGAGATGTTCTACGAGAATATGTCCTGTCCGGTGTCGGAGAACTGTGAGTTCACCCACCTAAGTTGTCGGTACCTGAACTTCTTGGACAACGAGACGATGATCAAGGTAACGCCAGAAAGTTTCATCGATTACGATTATCGTTCGTGAACATTATAGAGGATCTCGTATTTATTTATTTTATTTTTCAGGAGTATTATCGAGATCCCGACTCAGCGACGGACGCCGTGCATCGGGGGGATGCCTGGGGGATGTTGTACTTTACCGAGAACTTCACAGACGCCCTCGTCGCCAGAATGGCCCTGGGGAGGGAGGCAGACGACGAGACTTTAGACCAGAGCGAGATCAGGGTCAGGCTCGACATGTCCAGTGAGTCTGATTATTTCGAATGTTCACTCTTATACATACATACAGTACACGATTAGCTATAATATAATACACTGTTATTCAGGAATAGAAATTTGAAATTCCTATTTTTATATGTATCATATATTATTATTTATACCATATGAATTTATTACTAGACTGCGGAATATACATATATGCATTCATAGCATATTGTATGAGTGTATGAAATATGATAAATGATAAAGCTAACATTAGATCTGATATATTTTCTGTTTTATTGTAGTCATAGTAAGATCCTTACAAATCACTTTGAAGAAATATGTATGTCCGTTGCATAAAGTTCCGCAGTCTAATTATTATTACTCGATCTGAAAGAAATGTTGACGCAAACTTGTCTGTCGTCATTTTTGTACATCGAACGATCGTACTCGACTTATAATTCAATCTCCGTCCGAAATCGATCATTGCAGATCAGCAGATAGGACTGATGCTAGCGAGGAACCTCCAATATTCCTACAGAGACTTTGCGAAAAATCTTTTGTCGGCGTGCGATCAGAATACCAAATTGGCGGACGTGCCGATCCAGTTCAACGATCCGATATACGGCACGAACGAGCCCAGTTTCACCGACTTTGTGGCGCCTGGAGTGATTTTGACGTGAGTTTGACATGACTATACGTACGTATACGTACGTACGTATTATTGTGTACCCATATGGGGCGGAAGAGATACATAACGCGAAGAGCTACAGATAATTCACCATAGTAACCACGAATCTCTTTTATCGAAAGAAATTTCTTCTCCTTAGCATTGTCTTCTTTCTCGCGGTGGCTCTCACATCGTCAGTCCTGATCATCGAGAGGATGGAGGGTCTGCTGGATAGAAGCTGGGTCGCTGGCGTAACGCCTGGAGAGATTCTCTTTTCCCACGTGATCACCCAGTTTGTGGTGATGTGCGGTCAAACCGCCCTTGTCCTGATCTTCATGATTCTAGTGTTCGGTGTCGAGTGCAAAGGAGACATCGGCTGGGTAATCGTGCTCACGATACTTCAAGGCCTCTGCGGCATGTGCTTCGGTGGGTAGCAAGTAGCAAAACAGATTTTCATTGTCCTCGTGTTGCAATAGCGCCAAACCGTTACACCAAGTTTCGCGTCGTTGATCGTTTCTTTAGCGGTTTTAACACCGGTGATTGCCTCGGGTCGCAGGTGCGTCCAGCAAAAACTGGATCCGTCTCTGGATCAAATCGCCCCGCCTGTGCTTCGAGAACGATTACTTACGTAATTCGTGTTGGAGCATGCACGTGAGACCCGCTTTTAGTTTTACGATTTCTCGCCGGACGTTGAACGTTGATTACGGTCTCATTCGATTACGAAGCGATTCGCGTTTCAATTCTCTCGCGGAAAAGGTTTCGAATTCAGGGATAGATTAGCGATACTATTCAATTGAGATATCGATATTTTCTATCGTTCGTTTAAATAAATGATTTTTTTTTTCATTTTTCGATTTTATTATAATAGATTTAATTTCATTTCAAGTATGAATATTGATAATATTGATATTTTATCCTTGATATACATACATACATGTGTATCGATACCAAACATTTCAATCCTACATATGTAAATATAAACTGTGACCATATATTATGTTCTTTTTTCTTTGCAGGTTTCGTGATTTCAGCGATCTGCGAACTTGAACGGAATGCGATCCAGCTGGCTCTGGGCAGTTTTTATCCTACGCTTCTATTGAGCGGTGCGTAGAAATACATATATACTTTATTAATCGAATAGGCAGCAGTTCATTGAAGAAGGAATCGAAGAATCGGTACGTTCGTTATTGGTACAGAAATCATTTGACTCGTTTCCTCGTAGGTTGCCACGATCGAGGCTGACTTAGCGTGACATTTTCCTCAGACCTAACCTAGACCTAACCCAGATAAATTGTCGTATACGAATCGCCGAAACTATCGGCCATCGCGATTAAATGTCAAGCGGTAAAAGTGAAAGTCGCACTCGCGTTCTTAATTCTCGGGATGTTCGAGCATGCAGCTTGAAATCATACGAACGTGATACCAAATGAAAATAGAGTCTTATTCCTTCTTTAATTATACTCCATCGAGTCACCGAAATACATATACTATATACATATAGACGAACAAGCAGATCAGCGGATATAGAGTAAAGTCCATGGTGCAATTTACATAACCCGTTATTTATTTATTCTATTACGAGGAATAATTAGGTACTCCGTTACGTCGTACCGAACAAATAGACCGCGGATAGTCACGAAATTTATTAATGAAAATTTTTTTTTTGAATAAATATGTAAATTTTTAACAATTGCGTTGAACGGTTTTATACAGCACAGGAAGTCATTAAATTTTTATTCTAACCATTTCTTGGTATCTATTATACTATTCAAGATATGTATATGTATCTATAGGAAAATAGGAAAACACACCTTAAACTTTAAGGGTACGTGTCCATTTGTAATGTATCCTCGTATCGTATCACCGTTGCGTATCGTCGTATCGCATTTTCATACGCAACAAGTGGATACACACCTGAAGGGGTGGTTTCACCTAAGGAAACCGAATATCAGCAAAAACGAAAAATTGCCCGATACTTCCATAGAGATCGCCTAGATATCTTTAGGGAAAGCATAGCCGCGTAGGGATAAAGTGACACATAGTAGAGGGGGTAATATACATATACATATTGAAAATGCACGACGTTAAGCTTTCGTTCGTAGTAGTATCTTGGCATGGTGTAGAACTAGTCAAGCGTCCAGTGGTGAGGATATCGTATGAACACTCAGTGCCCAGGAGCTTTCGAACACTCATCGATAGTTTACTGTATTAGTGTATACGTATAGCTCTACGTGACGTGTCAACTTGTGTCTCAACAATAGGAAATTCCCCTAAAAACGCTGCCTTCGATTAATACTTACAATAGATAAAATATAAAATACAACCGTTAACAAGATTCTCCTGATAAAATTTCAGGCGTGATTTGGCCCGTAGAAGGTATGCCAACGTTCCTACGGTACATATCCCAGGGTCTGCCGTTAACAATGGCGACAACGTCGTTGCGTTCGATGCTGACCAGGGGCTGGAGCATCTCGGAGCCGGACGTCTACAACGGTTTCATCTCGACCATCATCTGGATCGTGTTGTTCCTCACGATAAGCATAATGGTGCTCAAGTTCAAGCGTGGATAATTCAATCATCCTATTGGGAATCTATCAGTAGCCGCGCAGACGGGAACGAAAGAGAGAAAGAAAGCTAAAAAAGGGGCACACTTATTGGGCTCGTCGTCGAACTTGAGTCGTTGAACACACGAGCTTGGAAAATTCTAGAAGCGAAAAGGGGTGTCGTTTCCGTGGCTTCCTCGGCGACGATCTCGTTTAGATCATCTGTGCGTGGACCTCCGAACCATGTGATGATGATGATGATGACGATGCATCATTGTGCGGTTGATCGTGTGCTCTTTAACTTGTGAACGTTTTACTTGAACGAATGAATGTAGTCGTGTGAACAAAGTATGCGTCTGGGTGTTCCTCGGGGACTGAACTCTTTCTTCTCTTTACTTCCGTTTTTCTTCTTCTTCTTCTTCTTCTTCTTCTTCTTCTTCTTCTTCTTCTTCTTATTCTTCTTATTATTATTATTATTATTATTATTATTATTATTATTGTTTGTAGTTGAAAGTCTGTAATATATATACATATATTACCGTGTATTTCTCGGGGGGTTCTCCGTGGGAGGGTACTCGTCGTCTCGTCTCGATTACTCTCTACTTGTTCCGAGAACTACGTTAAGTACCTTGTATTTAAAGATATATGTATATAAGTATATATATATATATATATATCGTGGAGAATTACGCTTAGAATACTCAAAGTATCCTAAGTTTGTGAAGAGCATCCCGAAGCGAACCGAGGAGACGACGATTCATACTATGTATACGGTGTCTCCGTGGTGTCCACGGTGTTAAAACATCTCCCACGGACGGACGTATTTGGGATTGTGTGAGTTGTAAGTTCGCTAAGTTAACGTGTTAGTTAGTTAGAATGTAGGACAGTCTTACTTGCCCATGACTTAAGCGTATATATGAATATGTATTTAAATCGTGTGCGCGACAACCGACTCGACCGGGTTAGAAATCGCTACACAGTGGTACATAATGTCTTATTTTCTTCAAATCGGTACACAGGTCGTAATTTTCGAATAAATTTGAAGCTCTTTTTTTTTTTTTTTTTTAAATTCTTCATAATGAAATTCTCCATTCGTTGCTCGTTCACTTATATCTAACGAAACATACGGACTTTTAGAATGATCAGAAATTCAAAATGACAAAGCAAATTTTCAGGAAAATAATTTTTGAATTTTTGAATTAAATAATGAATGAAAAAAAAAGAGCTTCAAATTTACTAAAAAAAATTATGACTTATAGACTGATTTGAAAAATATAATTTATTGTGTACCAACATGACCCTCCCCGATCACGTTTCGCGCATCCAGAAAGGAGAATGATGATGTTGATGTGTATACTCGCGTGAAAAGTAAAAGAATCATCCCCGAGCGATCGTGAATTTTATAAATATAATCAACTAGCGTTCTGCACGGTTTTGTTGTAAACACGCATTTGCGGTAAGCGCGCGCGACCCACGGATTCTAGGACCCCACGGACATGTACCATATTATAGCATATAAAGAATCATAACGGTTACGTTTTATACACTTATCGATGCGATTCGCGTCGCGACGTATCTTTAGTTGAATTCTCGCGCGATATTCTGCCCCTGGATGGGACGTCCGAATAGAAATGAAGGGGACACTTAGATAAGACCCAGAAAACGGTGTGTACATTTCTATTTTCATTACGATAATTCTGTGTATAAAATTACAAAAATAAGGAAGCAAAGAAAGGTTTTACAAAAAAATATACAAAACACTTAGATATGTCGTACTACACGTGTGTTGGTCCCAGCTGTCGGAAGAACTATTCTCAATATTGTCGGCGACTGCATGTAGATGAGCTCTCCCTCGTGATCGCGAATTAGTGCCAATCTGGTTACTTAATCGACGTCAATTTGTACTTTTCCTGCTCAGCGAACCACTCGCTGTTGTTCTCCACGGCACGCTTCCAATACTCTGCGAGCCAATTGAAATTGCAATGTTAATTATGTCGTCGGCCTACGCGTGTACGGGACGGTTCGAGAGTTCAGGTACGCGGCTGACATGATACTGATAGAGAAACAACGAAGTCGCGAACGATGTGAATTCGTAATTCAATTTGAACGTACGCTGCGTCGAATGTCCTACACCTACATACTTTCCTGTATTAACTGGCCAATATTTCCGACTTTGTGATTTACCGACCACCAAAAGCATTATTCGAATCGCATAGTACAGCCTGTCGTCGGGTAATTCATGGTGCAAACAGAAATCGAAAACAGAATCTGAAGATTTTTCGCTAGAAGGCGTTTCACATATGACTTATCTCTGTACAAGCAACCGTTTGGTTGTATCCTCATTACAGTTAACATCCTGCGAAATATTATATCGGGTAATTGCGTAGTAACCTCAAACGGCTCGTCTACAAGGTGGACCACGAAAAGTGATCTGCTTAGATCTTTATTCTACTGCTAGCTGTTCGATCGAACATTTTTTTGCATTCTTAACAATCAATGTAGACGTCATAGGTACATAGAACTACATAAGCAGTAGTGTCTTAACCGTTTACGCGAGTTTATTGCAGCTGATGGACACCATTTTGAATATTGTTTTGAAGAAGGTAAATGATATTTTCTTAATGTTCCTTGGGTTTAGAAGAAAAACAATTATTTGTTACGACGTCTTAGTATCCACTAAAAGATGGGCGTGAAAAATTATAGGATTGTCTATAAAAAAAAAATCTGAAAGCTTTCCTTGAATCGTGTTACACTAGCTAAAAAAAATGTTCGATCGTACAGTTATGTAGTAGTAGAATAATCTAAGCTGATTGAAGAGGAAAACTCGTGGATACTCGAGCGACGTACATATGTACGTACCAATCAGTTCATTGATAGTGCCGTTGGTGCCGTCGTATTCCTCCGGTAAAATATAATTCGGCAGCGTCTCGTACAGCTTCAATTTGCCCCGCGCGTACACATGCACCCGTTGCTTCAATTTCCCCTTCATGAAGCCCCTGAAGATGTTCAGCACCACGTTGACGAACCTGGGCGAATTGATGAAATTCAACGCGTGTATCCTGACCGGATAGCAGTCTTGCCAGGCGTGCACCAAATTCTTGATCACGTTCAACGACAATTGAAACACGTGCTCGTACGTCATGCCACCGATGTCCAGAATCGCGGTGACCCCGTGAATGGTCATCGACTCATGATCTCTCAACGCCAGATCCAATACCATCAGGGCGGCCTGATTCGAAAACACGTGAAATCCTTATCGTTTCTCGATTGTACCTAATTCGATTTCATTACCAGGAGACATTACGTATTCTTTTGTTTCGTTGGTTGTAATTTATAAGTTCCGTTCTTCGGGAGCGTACCTTCAACATGTCCGCCATTTTGTGCCGCGACGGATTGTGCGCGGCCGCGCGTACGATCACCACCATTCTTCCCTCGTTGTCCAGCTTTCTTAGGGGCAACAGCACTCTGTGAAATCGAAGCATTATCCACAGTGGTGTTATGTAATGTATTATTAGTGGATTTGCAGATTTTCGATTCTAGAGTATAATGGATACAAACTGGATGAAATTAGAGATGTTGTAATATCTTTAATTGTAATTATCCCGCAATCCTCATGAAAATTGAAACAATTACTCTATTCAACATACTATTTCGTGAAAGTGTTATGAATAAATTCAAAAAATTCTCCTGGTAGACGTAAGTCCAAACACGACAGAATTCAGACTATTTTCAATATGTAATACATTATTCAAATCGGTACACTGATAGAGTAAAAGTTTAACATAGTTATTCACGCGTGATTCATTCTTTGTATTTACATCGCAGACGACCTTTGAGCCTGCGGGGAGAGAGGAATATCGATAACCGATTTCGAGTCGATTAGCCGACTAGATGAGCGGTTCGAAAAGTTCCGATCAAGCTGTTTGGACTTTTTCAGAAGTTCAAACTTCTTTGTTTCCGAACCCATCGCTAGCTTTCAACATCACAAATGCAATTGGAGATTTACTATAAACATCGATGACCATTTACTTCCGAACTGTAACGAATCTATCAGCCACTGATACGGTATCAGTGACAGCGTGATCTCGTGCGAGGCAGAATGTGACCAAGTACTGATCGTGACCGGTACATAGAGGAACCGCGATAACGAGAACGATAATGATTAAGATACGTTTCCCGGGTGCTACTGCATTTCTGTTTTGGCATTCGTAAATGCAAACAAACGAGGAACGTTTTATTATAGAGAGATTGGGCTTTAGGCATTACAAATTTGTTAAATTACCCGAGATCGAAGAGTTCTTGCAATTTTGGCAGACACGGATTCCTGTCGGTGTACCATTCCGGCACGGTTGCCCTCTGTTTGTAATAATTTCGCAGTTTGCTTTTCGCTTTATCCACATTGAACTTGCTGGCTCGCAAAAACCGCAGCAAAAAGAAGTCGTCTGCAAAAAAACCCATAGAAGCTTCTTTATTCGATACCGCCAAAGGGGAAAGAAAGGACACCAGAGATTCCATTTTCGAATTTATTTTAGAGCAGGATATACCAGTCGGCGCGTCTAGTTCGTCGTTCTCTACGATCCAGCGTTTAAGTTCCGCAATTTTAATCGGTCTGTCTTTGTCCGTCTCGTTCAAATATGCCGCCGCGTACTCCTTCTCTTCCGGCGACATCGTACAAATGTATTCTTTCAACATAACCATGGTCCATGGAGACTCCGCCGACTTCCAGCCACTCATCATCGTCTGTCAATGTCACGCGCAAAAGGTTCAATTCTTCTGTCGCATTTGTTTCAATTCTCACGACGTTACGACGAAAACTGTCGACAAAGACCTGCGGAATGCTGCGGAATGAACAACTACGCGGTCTTATGTATAGAAATGAAGCGATAACGAAGGACAGAAGCGGCGCTGGAGTAACGTCTCTCTTGCTCGCACATCGCAAAGGGAGGGGAGTAAGCTGTCAAAATACAGCCGTAAGCGAATCCTGACCAATAACCCCCCATTAGAAAGAAACTTATGAAAGCATTATGAAGCTTTGAAGATCGTACCACAGACGAGGTGAGACGAGGTACAGGAGTAGACATTTTATCCAATGTATTTCTTCGACTCACTTTTCTGTCGCTTTAGTGTCACTACCTACCGCAAATTCACCGTTCTCGTAACGGAGAGGGCGTTAAAATCACAGCTTTTAAGGTATCTGTCCTACAGTTTAGGTGGGCCACCAACTCCCATAATGTGGAAAGTCTATTCTTATACCTCGTCGGTGCTTTTAAAGAATAGAATGTACGATTATTTACATTTACATACATTAATATTTATAAATTGAATAACGTTGTTACGAGAAAATAATAAGATCAATATACGTATATGTATGTATGAAACAGATGAGAGAAAGTTCCAACTTCCAAAACAAAATCTGTTCATTCGCACATTTCACACTCAAATTTGTGGGAAACAATAAGTACGTCAATTCAGTAAAATGTAAATGAATGTATTTATCCTTGAATCTGTCGCGCCAACGTTCGACACACGATTGACCGGATAAAATACACAGGTTGTTATACCCGACACAACAGCGCGACCGGTGGAATGTTAAAAACAAAAGGAACAAATATAATAGAAGGTGAAGAATATTCAAAATGTTGTATTCTATTTCGTGGAAATAGATACTGGAGAGGGAAACAAACCCACTCTCATCCAACGGCCAACACACGACTTATTGAAGATCGCCGAAGCCATAGAGACATGTCTATGGCCGAAGCAAGCGGCGATCGTGACATCGTGACCCGTCGAAGGCGGCCACCGCCGTCAGTGATACACCGTTTAGTTCACTTTGGACAGCTCTTACACCATTATACGGATAGCTTTCGTTTAGATAAAGCACTCGATTTGTAGCTGAAAGAACGTAGATTAATCGCCTGCCATTGACAATAACCATAAACGACCGGATTAATGTTAAAATCGCATTTAATCGCGGAGTACCACTATTTTTTGACCGGTGGCGCCATCCGTGGAGAATCGCTGAAACTGCTAGCCAATTATATGGCTACCAGTTTCAGCGGTTCGCCACGGATGGCGCCACCGGTCAAACAAATAGTGGTACTCCGCGATTAAATGCGATTTTAACAGTGTTCTGGTTGTTTATTGTTATTTTCAATGACAGGAGATTAATCTACGTTCTTTCAGCTACACGTCGAGTGCTTGGTCAAACTAATGCTGTCCATATAACGCCGTGAGACCAGTCCAAATATGAAGTAAACGAGGAGTGCTTGACGGGGCCCAGTGACCTGACGGCATACATATATACATACATATTATATATATGTGTATCAAGTATAGAAAAATGGCATCCGAGGTACGTAAACATAACTTATTTTATAAACTGTGTGTCGTTATGTTTAATGATTTTTTATCGATGGTATTAAGTCTTCATGGAATCAGGTATTTCTAATGAAAAAAGTGAACAGTATAACAATCAAACAGTACTTTTAGTTTTCTAGTTAAGCTAAATCGACGTCAAGAGCCGTGTGTCATGGGACGTAGTCGTACACCATCCCCATTAAGGAGAAGAGATCGATCGCGAGATCGCGACCGTGAAAGAGAACGCGATAGAGATCGCAGAAGAAGACGGTCTCGTGAGAGACGAAGAAGGTACAGCCTTGTATTTTCTGTGCTATCGTAAAATGTGTGAGAAATTCCGTTCGAAATTTACAATAATTGGAAAGAGAGCGTGAACGAGATCGAGAAAGGCATAGACGTTCGTATAGTAGATCCAGATCCAGAGATAGACCCAAACCTAAGCAAAAGCCTACTGCAACAGAACGTCCCATTGTGACAGGTAAATTCATGTCCTAACAACAATGCTGTTACAATGGATCGTGAATGAGCTTCTTTAAACAAATATCTTACAGAGGCTGATCTTCAAGGAAAAACACCCGAAGAACAGGAAATGATGAGAATAATGGGTTTTTGTGGTTTTGATAGTACCAAGGGTAAAAAGGTCGATGGAAATGATGTAGGCGCTGTCCATGTCATCTTAAAAAGAAAATATAGGCAATACATGAATCGAAAAGGAGGATTCAATAGACCATTGGACTTTGTGGCATAAAGCATTTGTTTTGTGCATGCAAATTTATCAGAAAATTAGCGAAAACAAACCAACATGTGGATACTTAAGGAACCCTGTTTCGTGAGATTAATAATAATTGTAATAGTAAATGCACTAAAAATGATGAAAAGATCGTGTCAGAGGTATTTCAAGGACAAAAAATCTTTGAAAAATCATATGAATTCATTTATATTACATATACAAGAGCAATTCAATTTTCTATTCTACGTCGTTTCTTCGATGGCGTCGTGTCATCGGCGGCAGTGCTGCTTGACTTATCCGTGTTCAAGCTACGGATTTCATTTTCTGTAGCTTCAGAATACGATGGTGTAAGCTGTTAAACGAATGAAGAAATTTCTACAGTAAAATTATTCTGTTCTCAAAAAACTATAAGAAACGTGAATGAAATGCAATATGTGTAACATTATAAGTAATAATGAAAATATTATTACTTGGCTCACGTCCATTTTCTCAATACCTTCCACCAATTGTGGATTCTTGATTCTAAAGTCGCGCGTCACACTACGTTTCATGTAGTTCTCCAACGGTATCTATTATAAATATGTACAAAAGAGTGGCAGTGTTAATAGCCAATTAGGAAGAATTAATTTGCACTGCTTTGTATGTTATATATGTATGTATATTACTTACGCCAGTTCTTTTACCAAGTAATAATACTTCCTTGTTGAATTGCTCGATCTCGTAAACCACGCGCGGTATTATTTTAGTTTCCCTTAAAATTTTGTTTCTCTGCGCATAGGAGTCTGACTTGGAATTTAAATTGTTCTGATTTTCCTTTGGAAGATACAACATTAGGTAAAACAACAGGTTGTACACCGACGTAAACATACCTAACGTTGAGAGCTACTGTAATTACCTCAACGTGCGTGACTAGGTTGTAAAAGGCAGATTTTAATGGTTTACCAGCTAACTGTACCACTTGAATGAATCTATAATATACATACCAAATAGTTCGAGATTTACGGTCGTACACGGTATGCTCTACGTATTCAATACATACTTGACTGTTTGAAATGCTGCATTTTGACTGTTTGACTTTCCATAGAAATATTTTGTAAGGTTTCCAAGCAAATGATACAAACATTGTAAGTTCCTGAACGTAGTGTCCGTACACGGGCCTGGTTCTATCGACGTATTCACCAATGTGTGGAGTACTTGAATAAGATAGGACAACTGTTTACAGAGACTTCGTTCCTTCTCTCTTAAATTATTATTACCTGTTTGGATATCGCAATTGGTTTTTCTATTAAATACAAATGCTACCTTAACGTTTTTAACTGGCCATTTTGCATTCCTACTTACAGATTTCGTCGGCTGTTCCTTCATGTGCTCGAACTATGATATCTTCGGCTTTTAAGCGCAACAACAACCAAGAAGCATTGTTTAATTTTTCCTTTATGTGATCGTTTAACGCGTTATAGATTTGCATGAATGTTGCTTCACGTATAATTTTATATTGTTCGTTCGATGTGAGTTCGCTCTGTTTTCGTACAGAGACAATGGTAAGAGACGTCACAGCATAGAGAAAAAGGTGAAAAGAAACTTTCAAAGTTGTTACTCACATCATCGATAGCACCAACTTTTTCACATAGTTTCAGGCAGATTTCATTCAATATTTCTCCGTACTCTTGCGTATATTCTTCTAAGCGTAACAAAAGCGGAATTGCAACAGAAACGATTGAACTTTCAACTTCTTTTGTTTGAGCAATTTCTTTGACGCACTTGAATACCTTTTTTATCAAATACGAAACGAAAGTAATAATGATAGTAATAATAATGCTAATATTTACAAAGAACGAAACTTCGATGGGATACACATCGCATAATTAATCGATATACCAACTTTTTCACCGTTGCAGTTTGCGAAATTGATTTTATAGGCGAACTGTTCTATAACTTGTAACAGAAGAAATGGTATTTTCTTACTCGCGGTGTCACTTGTTTCTTCAGCGAGTGATTCTATAAAATAAACGTTTAACGAGGAAATAACTTGTTGCAGTTGAAAATTAACGTCCTTTGATACAGAATCCTTCTTCGTTTGTGACTGTACTACAGTATTAATAAATAAGCATTTTAAAGTAACAAACATTCGTCAAATAATGTGGGAAATTGTAACATCGATACGTTAACGTTACCTACACATCGTCTCGAGAAATCGTGGCAACTCCGATGGGACTAATGTACATATACAATGAGAAATCTCCTTGTAGCATTGCAAAGCCGATACTGCTACCTGTTCGTCGTTTTTTACCGCATCAGTTAGATTCAATAAGAAGTATTTGTAAAGCAACCTACACAACAAGCGTACGACAAGATGTTCAAATATCAGGATGTACAGTAAATTCTTTTTTCGATTCAAAGTATGGAAGATTATGCATAGGCATTCCTTTTTTTTTTACTTACCCTCCGATCTCAATATAGATGTCAATGTACAGATTCGATTGGCCTCGACACGTATCCACCATTACCGACTTCGTTTTTTGTAAAAGTTGTTCGCATATGTGGAATATGTAACAACAAAAATTACCGTTTTCGCGAAGCATGACATTTCTGTTTTGACCCGTGTCAGGCCGTCTGCTTGTATGAAAATTCTATGTTTTATTATACGTATACTATGTTTTAAATAATAATTACCTTACCGCAGTAACACCATACTCACGAGTATAAAAGCGATAAACATTGATATATCGTATCCAAATCCATAACAGTACTTGGTATTTTAATATTACTTGATCTAATAAGTTTTTTTGTTGTATTGTTTACATCTTTATCCTTCTTAGCCTTAGCACCGTCTATTTTTTTCGTTTTTATCGATTGCTGTCAACAATACCGGAATGGACACTTTAGCTTTATACGCACTGTGAATGGAAAAGAGGTGATTCAGCAAGGTTGTGCCTTGTACTTTACCATTTTAATAAAGTCCACCGAACGGGAATATCCTCTAAACAAATCTTCAACGCTGTAACAAATATCTGAATTCTCTCTCAAAGACCATTCTCCTATTCGAAACGCTATTAAAGCCTCATAAATTGTAATTGTTATGCTAAGATTTTTCAATTTGATCTGAGATTTTGAAAAATCCTCAAAGAGATCCGTTCCTCGTCCCTACAAAAGTGTAATTGACAGATAATACATATGTATGTATATGAAGCATAACTAACGTTGCTTTTATTACCAGATTTAAATGTTCCAATTCAGTAGCTGCCATACGTCTGCACAGCGATTCCAAAACAGTGTGCAACTTATCAGATACATTTGACTTCCTCGAAATTTTACCCATATATATCTTTTGTATTGCAAATATCAGCTCTGCTATAGGTTCTTTTAAAATCACCTCCATACCTTCAATGTCTGCACACAATTCAAATTTTACAGGTGGCAAGACATTATTGTCTTCCTCGAGATAAAGACTCAAATGCGAAAGAAGCATATCCAACACGATTTCTGTTATTTCAGGATTTCTTGTAACAGCACCGTACAAGCCTGGGAACGTATTATCTGCTATAATAGTTTTCAGATTTTAAGTATAGTATAGAAAATAGGCATGAAATTCTTTTTATGAACCTTCGTATAAGTGTAGTCTAACTTGAAACTCGTAAGTTAGGCTTTTCTTTAATATATCTAGTATTTCAAAACATAAAGTTTTATTCATTTCGGTGATTGACTTCTCTTGTTGCGTATTATGTTCGAGAGTCACCTAAATGACACGATCAATAATTACTGTGATGATGATAACTTTACCAGCGAAATGTACATACATGTGTATGCATGTATGTATACCTGCGTTAACGTTGATCTGGCACTGGAGCTAATCGCATACGCTGAAGAACCGCTGCGTTGACTAAGTCTAAAGCTGCCCAAAGAATGCATTTTCGAGTATTTTAACATGTCGAGAAATCCAGTAACCGCCATTTGACGTTTTGATACACCTTTCCTGTAAAGAGCTTTTCTCAAAGTCAGAAAAAGATTTTCTCGTATATTAGGCGATACGTGCATCAATGGAAGAATTGCGTGCAAAACTTGATCAGCTGCTGCAGTAGGTAAAAGCAATAATCGTTCGAGAAGAGTCATAATCCAAACTTGATGATCCAAAACGATTACTGATAATTCACGACAAGCGTATTTTAAACAATCTAAAACATTTGTTTGTTCAAACCGATTGGACGATATTACATTTATCGGTCGGTTCGTGTCCTGGAATTCATGATTTGTTACCTGTATAATGCATCGTTGGTATTCCACCAACAACGATTTTATCAACCAACTCTTGCAATACAATGGCAACTGTGTCGTGTCGTTTTTTAATTATTTCTCGAATAATTTCTGTTCCCGTGTACCACACAACCGTCGTATTATTTTTCAGCTTTTGATCTGTACTCATTAACATGAAGGCCAGATCTATTAAACCCTTCAACACCATATGACGATCCTTGTTGCTGTAAGTGTAAGAAACAGTAGAATACGAATAGAGATGCGAAAGAAATGATAGATTGTTACCCACCTGGTGTCAATGATTCGTCGAATAATATTAATAATATTGATCTCAGAGGGTAAAAGTTGTCTAAGCCAAGCATTATTTTGTCTCTTTTCTTTGTCTAGACTATTGTTGATAATAGCAGCTTTCAATATTTCAAAAATCTAAAAGATACATCCTTTATGATTAGAACAAAACAAACAAAGTACACAAGTTTTTAAATAGCATAAAAACGTTTCTATTTATTGGAGTTACCAGTACCTGATCTGCGTATATACCAAACACAGACATTAGTACAGCAAGCATGAATGGTTGTAAGATGTATTCAGATGTGTAAGACACGGATTTAAGATAACGAATAAAATCCTTCAAATTCTCATGATTTAGTTGCACGTGCTGATACACATGATACAACACAGTGCTCTCTACATCCTTGACCTCTTTTATACTGACTGTGCCTATGTGAAGAGATTGAAATGAAATAAAAACTTAAAAATCTACTACAGAGAACTGCAGATTTTATAGATTATGTACCAACGTCTTCTAAGCTGTCCCTCTCTTCATTAGAAATTGCTTTCTGGTAACAGTACTCAAAATATTTACACAGCATATGTAAAAGGTACTGATTATCGTGATCTCTGCACAATTTTAGGGCTTGATAAACAAAAGGTGGCACTTGGCTAAGAGATAGCTCAGGCAAAGAATGACACAACGTTTTTATGACAACTCTGCGATCAGCTTTATCTAGAGCCATATCCCTTTACACAGAAATAGTCAATGAACAGCTTACATCGAATTGAAATATCTTTAAATATAAAATTATTTACCCAAACATTTTTGCTAATGATGGTAGATTGTCAATGTTCCATTGATAATTGCATATTGATTTGACAATCAATGATTTATACTCGGTTCCAGAGACTTCTGCATCCCTGTAAACAATATACTTCTCATCTTTCAGTGCTTCAAGTAGCACAGGTAACAAATCTTTCCACCTGGTAAAAAGTGATGGCGTTGTGAAGTTGGTACTGCTATATTTCACAAAATAAAGTAATTATAAGAAATGGAAGTTAATTTACCACTGTAATAAATCATTGTTGTCATCATGAATACAAGTTAGAGAAAAATCGACGAGTTTCAGGAGATGCTGCTTCGAATACTTTGGAAAATCGAGAATTACTCGATTTACGATCGAATCTACGTGTATTGTGGGTATTTTAGTTGTTCCTAAAATTCGTAAAGTAGACTCAACCAACATACGTCGTTTTAATTGACCGGCTTCGGAATCTGAAAATGCTTGGAAAATATCGTCCAGTATCTTTGGCGCATCTGCTTTACAGATGCTGCTCCGTATTATTTCTGCAAGCTGTTCAGATGTCTCTATTAATTGAAATATCTCTTATTATTAATCCAATCATCAATATAAGTTATTGTTACCTCTTCTACATTCAAATCTCGAACAAATGTCCTTAATTCTATTTGCTCGTCACGATCTCGTAAATTTTGAAATTGCTGATACATACTTCGACAATTAGAACAGGGTTTACACCACTATCGAGATACAGGACAAGAGAAGAAGTATTATTTTTCATGGAAAATACCGGTAATACGTAATTTTCACGTATTTGCAACGAAAAAATATCGTTGCACAAGGTACTTACACTGACGATGAACTCGTAAGTACTTACCAACTCCAAACTCCAATCAACGCGTATACAGAATTTTCAAGAGAAATTGATAGAAATAGAAAGTGATGAAAAGTGATAGAAAGCATTTATATATGCACATATGTGTTGAACACACGCCATGAAAGGATTTATATTTTATGGCTTTTATGTTATAACTCGGCTTCTGCTAGGGAAAAAAGTGTAGTGGCCAGTAGTGGCGTAACAGTGGCGTAAGGTCTCACTGCGTTATATGGACAGCATTGGTCTAGATGAAGCATTCGATTTGTAGCTTAAAGAACATAGATTAATCCCCTGTCATTGACAATAACAATAAACGACTAGAACGCAGTTAAAATCGCATTTAATCGCTGTTTATCAATATTTTTTTGACCGGTGGCGCCACCCGAGGCTATTCGCTCAAACTGCTAGCGAAATCATACCGACAGGTGAGTGAAAATTCCTAGTGATGGAAAAATGCGAATATCTCAGTAATTAAACGGTTAATGTAAAGGTTGCTAGTCTTAAACTATTCCCTATGATTTAATGCATCGACCGAATGCAGCAAAACGCCATAATTAGACAAATTATTCGTACCAGAGTTGATATGTATATTTGCTGTGTTGACAGAAATAATTCTTCCGTTTATGAGGTTCTGAGGTATTGAGTCGATGCACGGGATCGTTAGGAGTCATTTGAATCCAACTGCGTTCATTTTAAGCGCCTAATTATTAAGATATTCGCATTTTTTGATGAATAGGAATTTTCACTGACCTGTCGGTATGATTTGGCTAGCAGTTTGCGTGAATTGCCAGGGGTGGCGCCACCGGTCGAAAAAAAGTGGTAATCCGCGATTAAATGCGATTTTAAGTGTTCTGATCATTTACTGTGATTGCCAATGACAGGAAATCAATCTACGTTCTTTCAGCTACAAATTGAGTGCTTTAACTAAACGAAAGGTATCCGTATAACGGTGTACGAGCTGTCCAAAGTGAACTTACCGTGGTACGCATGACGAGATACAGTGTCAACCGTTGCAAATAAAGTGTGATTTTAACAGTGTTCTGGTCGTTTATTGTTATTGCCACTGACAGGAGATTAATCTACGTTCTTTCAGCTACAAGTTGAGTGCTTGTCCAAGACGAATCAGCCGTTATAGGGTACTATTCTACATTCTTTAAACTTCGAATGTAATGCATGACGAAGAAAAGTGTTGCCTGTTTAGTGGTTATGTGATTGCAACAGATTTCGATCGGATATACACTGCTAAACGAGCATCAGTTTTCCTCGTCATGGATTACAATCGAAGTTTAAAAAACGTAGATTACTATTCTCTAACGGCTGGAGACCAGTAATCGCAAGAACATTGTTAAAATCGCATTTGTTTGCAACGGTTGACACTGAATCTCGCCATGCGTACCCCGTTTAGTTCACTTTAAATAGCTTTTCCAACGTTCTATGGACAAGTTCCGTCTTGATCATGCATTCAGTTTGAAGCTAAAAGAACGTAGATTAATCTCCTGTCATTGAAAATAACAATAAAGAACCAGAACAATGTTAAAATCGCATTTAATCGCGGAATACCACTACTTTTTTGTTAGTGGTACTCCGCAATTAAATGCGATTTTAACAGTGTTCTGGTCATTTATTGTTATTGTCAATTACAGGGGAATAATCTACATTCTTTAAGCTACACGTTGAGTGCTTGGTCGAGACAAATGCTTCCTGTATAACGCTGTGAGACCTGTCCAAATATGAAGTAACCAGGAGTGTGCTTGACGGGACCCAGAGACAACAGTTGCAAACATTTGTGTATGATTTTAACAATGTTCTTGTGACTACTGTTTCTCAAGGAATAAATTTGCTTAATCTACCTTTTTTTAAACTTCAAATTTTGTGTTCGGTGAAGCCGACAGCTGTCCGTAATGTGTGACCATAGAGAAGAATTACTCCAGCGGTAGTTCTGTTCTTCGGTCTCGCTTCATCCCTACCATACGACCGCACAGTCTATTATATGTATATGCCTATGCTCCTACCACTTGGTATTGAGAATTACATCTATTACATCACATAATTATATACGCTCAACACGAAAAGGTATAGCAGTGGCGACGTCTACCGAGGGGCAAATTGATTGAATTGGCTCGTAGCTTGAGCGTTTTGCCGTAGATGGCATTACAATTCTTTTCTACTTCATTGTTAATTTATGACATATTAACCATAACTGAATAAAGTAAAATAAAAAACTGGGAATAATTGTATTCGAGCATGCTTTATATAATTTCAAGCCGTTTGCGACAAGTATGTACATATGTAAAGTTTTTTCTTGTAGACAGAAGACAAAGACGAGGCGGTTTGAATGCATGCAGCAATTCGGCACATCGGTATTTCGAGCAGAAATTCGACAGCAGGGTGATTGGACAAAGTAAATGGGTCAGGGTCGTTTCTTGCCGCGGCAGGACCGGTCGACGGCTTCGAATTCTTAGTCCAAGGTCGGAGGGGATAAGTCGACGATTTTATTAAGAGCAGAAAAAAAAGAGGATCGGGCGTGGTAGAGTAAAACGTTGGAACAATTACGCGTGTCCTTACGGCGAAAGTTTTTAGTAACCGGACCGAAACACACCCTTGTACCCCACCTGACTCCAGTCGGGTCGTTCGCGGTATATAAGATTTCGGCGGTACAAAGATCGGCATGCATTCGCTTTTGTACATTGTTTGAAGAATCACCGATCGTTTCTCACCGACCCGCAATGTTCTCCAAAGTAAGTATTGCTAATTGTAGGAATGAAAGTAAATTATCATGTTGGTGGACTTCGAGGGTACACGTTACCAAAGGGAATACATATATGTATATCCATTTATCTGTGTTTATACACGTATGTATCTACGTGTATGTGTGGAAAAATGTGTGCGGACAAAATAAAGAACGGTCTTTTGTTCATAGAATTAAATCGACGTATGTACATACGTATATATTGTATATTGTATATTGTATATTGTATATTGTATATTGTATATTGTATATTGTATATTGTATATGTATAAATAAGCCCCCTTGTCTGTTTTCAGATCGTAATACTCGCCTGCGTTTTGGCAATGACCAACGCCGGGTATTTGGGAACGGCTGCCACTGGAGAATATACTTTAACCACCGCAGCTTTGACATCGACATCGGACAACATCCTTCGTAGCACAGGAAATCTAGCGCAGATCGCGACCCAGTCGAAAACGATTTCTACACCGTTCTCTAGTAGCAGCAAATCCGATATTCGCGTGACGAACCCGGCCATCTATGCGCACGCTGCACCAGTAGTATACGCTGCGACACACACAGCACCCCTGGCTACACCTTTGGCCACGTCCTCGATAGCTAGTGCTCATCCGGGCTCGCTCCTCGGTGTAGCCTACTCACCGGCAGTTGCTGTTTCGCATATGGTTTACAGCAGTCCCATCGGCATCTCCTACTCCTGGTAATCGGACTCGGTATTCTTGTTATAATTTCACGGGTTCATTAAGAAACGCCGTTACTGTTTCTAATTCTGTGAAATACAGTACCTATAGATTAAACGTGTACCCGCTCAATCAATTGTTGCTTTTATTTATCCTCCGTTTCGATCGATGAGACGACAGGACGTTCTTTTTCTTACTCTCTATGGTTTTTACAAGTGTATGTATGTATGTATGTATGTATGTATGTATGTATGTATGTATGTATGTATGTATGTATACCACCAATGCAAATAATAATAAGGTTTCTGCAAGCAATAACGGGATAAGGTATCGTAACGATTCTATATTTCATCGATATTCGATTATTACATTCTGTGACAAGTAGTTTCTTTGCGTTGCAGTAACGATTCTTTCATAGCAAATATAGGGACGTGATCGATAGCGCCGAAGAATGAAGCTTCCGCCAAGCTCTCTTCGATAAATCCGTGGCCGTTCTCCGAATAGGTATGGTTCTTAGAGAACCTTGACTGCCCCTAAACCCCCTAAACCCCCTAAACCCCCTAAACCGTTCAAGGTTAAACCGTTCAGTCCCAGAGGGGCCGCTGCTATGCCGGTAGTTAAAGTCGGTCCAGCTGCGACCGCGGTTGTCAGCCCGGGTGCGAGAAGTGCCGTGGCCACTGGAGCTGAAATCCCATCATTGTAGAGATCATCGTGGTTGGATCCATACGTAAAGGTGGACCGAGAAAAGAAAAATTGCTCGAGTCATTAACGGAAAAACGTTAAATCGTGGTCTATCTCTAGTTGAATTTCAATCTAATATGTAATAAGTAAAACGTGAACCATGTTGTGATAACTCGGCTAGTCTAATATACACACCCACCCACGCACATATGACCCGAAGCGAGGTGGCTCAACGATTAACGGTCATGGTGATAAAAAACATTTAATGTGGAAAGCTAGAGAAGATTGAAAAAGAAGAAGAAGAAGAGGGAGAAGAACTAATGAGAAAAGCGGACTAAGATATCGGCGGTTCTAATGCGTAAAGGATCCGTAAAGGATGCGTAGGTCGGCAAACGATTCTCAAGAGTCCGAGTTTCTTGAAGACGCGTTTTCGTTCGACATCGCGAATACAAGAATACAACAGGGACAAGAGAAAACGACAACTCCACGATACATAACAGGAAAACCGGTACTTTGCGGTAGTAAGTGGGATAAGCTGCGGATTAGGTTGACAGCAATCTAGCGGCACCCTGCGATCAGGTGTACCTGCGAGAGCAGTATTTGCGAGTGTGACTACAGGCGTCACGATTCCTGGATTGTTAACGCGCACATCCGCTTTCCTGACGCTACTGAATGGCGTATCTACGCTCTTCGAGTAGGCTGATACGGCACCTAAGTTACCGATACCCCGTATCACGTTAGAGGTGGACGTCGCGATAGCCGGTACCGCAACCGTCGCTCCGGACAGACCAAGGGCTGCTGCTGTAGCCGGCTGCACCGCGACCGCTGCGGGCGCAGTCGCTGCGAGCAAACCACCGCCGATCACGCCTGCCTGCCCAACCGCCAGCAAGCAACCGCAGATAACCAAGAACTGAAAAAACATACACAAAATATCTATAATAACATGTGTACACATATACATACATACATATATAATAGTATACAGTATACGGTATAAATATCATATATGTATGTGTACGGAATCGTTTGTATTTTCTTTCTCGATCTAATACACGTGTTTCAAGTTCAATTTCGTTCGACTTTTACTCGTTTCTTCTCCGCTTTCCGACTTCGCGTCGTTTTGCAGAGTCTACGAAAGGGAAAATAAGAATCGAAATTTCTCGTTAGTTTCCCAGTGAAGTAAAACAAAAGAACGGAGAAAAGAAAGAAAAACACGAAACGGTTCTTCTACTCACCCTAAACATGATTAAAGGTTTATGCAGATTCTCTCTTTCACCGTTCGGAAGTAAGGCGTAGAACGAATTGAATGCTTATGGTAAATCTGACAGTCTATTTATACGCGACCGTTAGTAAGCCTATCTATCTATGTATATGACTTGAAATATTTTTTTACCGAAAACGCGGTATCGAGTGTCCGCTGACCAAAGACTAACGCACAGACGGTTTACAGCGAACCGATATTGCGTCACTAACGCGGTAGAGTCGAAGAGTATTCAATACCGAATTGCTAAACTCGAGCAACTTGCGTTCAATGAAAGAAAACATTTTCCGACACGTGACGCGCCCGTTAATTTTCATTGTGGGTATTCTATTGTAATATAAAATATAAAATATAAAATATAAAATATAAACGGATGATGATTGACATCAAGACTTTGTACATACATACATACATGTATATACATACATATGTATCTATACATATACGTTATGGGTTGTGGATAATGGACATAGGTACATACAAGTTCGCACAGGACGAAGAAAGAGAAGAGTACCGTGAAACAATGTTCAACTGTAACTTGGAGAAAAAAGTATACATATACATATCTACATACATATTATGTGTGAACGTACACCGCACCAAGGAGGTTGGAGGCGGGTTTAAGAACAGAAAGACATTTGCGCAATTGATCAATGCGAGTGTATCTATCTCAAATTGCAGCCAATGTATCTTGTTCTTGAGATCAGTTATAGGATTACGATGTAGTTAACATAAAGTACGAACGTTCAAGAATTGGAGGATGCACTTTTCATCATAGACCTTACTTTTGTTACAGTACCAAACACCATTTTCGAGACTGTTATGATTCTGCGGCTTTCACCGGAATTCAGATACCTATCTCTTACACTTTCTTAAACTCGAAACGAGTTAGTGTTTATAGTTTCATTGTAAAATCATTTGTAACAATTCTTTCAAAACCTTACAATAATAATCGTCACGCTCGATTCAACAATATTAGCGAGAAATACATATTTAGAGTATGTACTGTGCTGTGTCGGTAAGCATTTAATAATCTTTCTAAGTAAATCTTTAGTAATTGTCCGATCTTCGTCGTAAGGAAAAAACGGTTTCAGATTTCAGGTTTCAGGTATGATAGTAGGTACTCCATACGCGACACACTTCGAAGCAATATTCTTAGAAAAGAACTTTTGGGCATATGAAAATATCGACCTTAGAATCATCGTGTTTAGTCAACTTCATCGAACCGACTTGCAATATTATACTTACTAAGCGGACTATGAAACATTGGGACTTTATCGCTATTTACGAATAACTTGAACGCAACTGAAATGATAAAAATTTACTAAAGAGCCTTCATTAAGGTCGTCAGCTGAGAAATGCTTTGAATCTAGATGCAAAAAAAAAGAAGAAAAAAGTGGGGACAAAGGATGGATGTGATTGTAAAGTGAATGTAAACGAGAACAAGAATGAGAACGGGAACGCGAAGACCGAGGGGAGCCGTCGCGTCGCGTTGGTTGCACGAATTACGCAATCGACATTGGCAAAGTGTGTAACAGGGTAAGCATGGCCAAGAACTTCATGATTTCGTAAGCTTGCCCCGAAGGCAACAGAACGCGTTATACTTTGTTAAATTGCTATCGGGTTTGTTTCATTTCGTGATTGAGTTTCTAGACGCTGAGCTACCAGCTACCAGCTATCCACCTTCCTTCCAAGCTGCAAGGTATCGCTGCATACATTCACTGTTTCGAAGTGTAGAAAAAAACTCCTGGACATAAGTATTGTGAAATTATTACAGCTGTTGCTGGTAATAAACGTGTAGGCACAAGGTTTCAGTAAATTCGGTTCATGCCGACAAATATAATACAAAACTACACACTTTGCTGGTGTGAGAGACAGACTCGTTTGATTTTATTACCTTCCCAGAACAATTAATACAATACACGAATCGTAAGTTTCTGCGACTCATAACCATGGATTCTTTCGTTTTCAGGTTCACGGAACAGTGACTCCTGGATTCGTCGGTTCCAGCATAGAGGAAACTACTACTACTAAGACAACACATGTATTCTCACGGATTTGATGTTTGCACTTGATTCTGTACTTTATTTGCAAATTTCATTTTTCTTGCCGCAACTAATTAATCGTTAATGTTTTACAACTTTCGAAAAACCAACAGTTAAGTACACTACCATGAAAATGATCGTTCGATTTCGAGTCTCATGTTCGTCGACTCCTGAATTTCAGTGGCACGATTAACACGACATTACCTCAACGATGCCGACGAAACATACATACGTGTGTAACATTTCTCCAACTACAATCTCTAGCTGAAACTACAGGACATGGAAGAAGGTATGTGACTATACGAGTTTGTAGAATATTAAGATATTTTATGTTTTCTCTAACCACTCGTGCCTTATAAACGTAGTCGATCCATACAATACGATGTCCTTCTTCTTCTTCTTTTTCTTGTTTCATCTTCTAGAAAATTCTAGAAGTATTCCGAATGAAACAATTAACTAGGGGATGTGATCGATGGGGGTTATCTAAATGAAAAACGATTGCTTCCTTTCCTCCCTCCTCCGAAATATCGAAAAGCGGCGTTTTAAAAGAGCAGTAGTTAGTTTCAGCCCATCTATTGTACAATATAATGCTTACGAATGTCGAAAACGTCTATCAAAATGGGTTTTCGCACGATAAATATGTTTCAAGTAACGACACAACAACTAAAGGCACAATAAAAGAATACATTATTGCTAATTATTAACTACGATAAATGTAAAGTAAACACAAAACATACGTTTGTCTCGAAAGACTAGCCACAAATACACCATCGAGGACAGCTCGTGAGTATACGAAAAGATTTCTTTCGTTTGTTCGTGTTGTCCCGTAAGCAAATTCATATAAAGAGAGAAAAAGAAGAATAGAGACGTGAATGCACTGCGTTTGTATGCTCGTTTACATGGATGTTGGAGACCAAAAGTTCATTTCTCGTAATTCGGATGGCTTTGCTTGGAAAACGTTCGAGTAGACAGCTGATTTTTCAGCAACAGATTGTTCCTCGGCTCCTACGTACGTAAGATTCTGAGACGATATAGATTTTTTTCGGTTTAGAAGTCTGGATGGTGGCGGCGGCGATGCGTCGATGCTAGATTCGTCCTCTTCGTCGATCTTTGCGGTAACAATTTCCCTAGACTGTCCCAATATGCTCGCCAAGATCCAGCCTCCTTGATACTTTTCCCGATCAGGGAAAAACGGACCTGTAAAGTATCGATTCGAGCGTCGACGGGCTTTCGGTGAACTGTCGGGACTTCCGGCGGGTGAAGTCAGTGGGGTGGCTGGTAATGATTTACTGCCTTTTTTCGGCTGACTCTCGGCCTGTTCAGCCGTAAACGTTTTCTGGAACTTGTTAGACATTATCTGATTGGCTACGAGAACGATCGATTTTCCGCAAAGTGCTGGTTCGCTGTGAAATCCATCATCTACACCTTGAGACTTGGCTTTTGCGTTCCCGATTGATGATGCCTTTGAATTCTGTTTGATCTCGTTTCCTAGAACCACCAAGAAAAAACTTGAGACTTCACTGTCGCGTCAATGTGACTTATGTGTATGCAGACTTGGTACTTGGGCAACGCGTTTATAGGAACTGTCGGATATGTGTGAGATTGAAGGGTAAATCCTACATGACAATGATACCTTTGTTAGCTGCCGAAGTCGGTACAAACGGTTGGCACGGCAACGGATGCTTACTGAAGTCGATCTCCTGGTTATTTCTTTTTCCGTTGGAAACAAGTTGTTGCACCGGTTTCACGTGGCTCACGGACGATTCGATATTCTGTTCACCGAACACCTTGTCGATCGGTCGAAATTCTTGCGAAACAGGCAACTGGTTCTGTGTCTTTGGATATCGTACATAAAAAAAGCTGTCGTCGTGAGATGGCGGGCTGAACGTACTGTCATCGAAATCGAATCTGTAGAAAGGAGAAGGGGTGACAGGAAAACAAGATAAATCCAATTAGAATATAACGAGTGTTTGTTGCGTAAACGATGAACAGGTGAAACAGTGACTTGAGACTATGCCGAACGATAGCGTAAATTCTCCGATTACCGTTCCCAAATCGTACCAGTGCGTATACATATACAGATGTCATGTTCTGATGCCTAAATGTTCAGAATGTAGTATGTTGCGCGGCGGGGACACATCGAATAGGAATCGCCTTAGCTGCTCAAAAAAAAAAAAAAAAAAAAAAAAAAAAAAAAAAAAAAAAAAAAAAAAAAAAAAAAAAAAAAAAAAAAAAAAAAAAAAAAAAAAAAAAAAAAAAAAAAAAAAAAAAAAAAAAAAAAAAAGAAAAAAGAAAAAAAAAGACAAGAAAAGACGTTACTCGATTATCAAACTTTCGGATGTCGAGCGCCACGATATACTTTAAAGGCAGTAAAGAAAGAGCAAAGTGAACGCTGCTGTACACCGCAGCATAACCGCGAGGGCGCATCCGTGCGCGTGAACAATCATGGGTCTGAGATCTAAGAATAGCAATCACGAATACCCGCGCAACCAGCTGTTTAGTCACGTTGGCCAAATTCCGCCTGTAAATATTCTGTCGCGTACCCAAGAATACATATACTAAATGAGAAAACAAACGCTCTTTTGTATCGATCTTAAGCGAATCAAAACAATTCGAAGTTCAATCGATGAGTGAATCGGTTATGATCGAGGCCTGTGCTCTAATTCGTTTATGTGGAATTTTATTCTCTAGTCTAGTGGTTCCAAATCTCTGCTACTCGTAATGTCTGGAAAAAAGATACCTATTCTCGATTCTTCCCTTCATCCACTGTGGCAAAGATATTCCACCGCCGAGCGATCTATCTTGCTGTCTGGTCGAACCCATTGCGTAGCTACCGAATTGTTTGATTTCGCGATTCGTTTCGACAGAAGGCGCAAACTTACTTCCTTTCCGATTTGATCGTATGCCTTCGTTAGCTGTTACTTTAGTGCATGAGTTTGTAATATTGTTACGGAATTATTCACTGGGAAGAGTTTCCTAGGAAATTAACCTGCAGGTTGTTCTACCGACCTATAACATAAACAAAACGATGCACGCGTCCGTAACGTGTAACATACATAGATACATACATACATACATACATACATACATACATACATACATACATACATACATACATACATACATATATACATATATACATATACATCTACTCATGCATGCGTAATTGTGTCAAGAATCATGTGACAAATAAAGCTGCGACTCTCGGATAAAATGTCACGGTATTCTATTCTATGTCTTCTGTATGAAAATAAGAATTGAATTTACCGCCCTTTAAAACTGCGATTACTCAGTCACAATTCGGTTGTTCTTTCCAACCTCTGTTATCTTCCTTCTATTGGAATACATTTGTTTGTTTGTGAGATTGTTTCGCGGTCTCGTATTCACTAATTTCATTTCGATTAGATTCGTAGCGTTAAAGTTGTTAAATTCTTTAATGTTTTCACGACAGTAAACCAAATTCCTTAATCGAATTGTTATGTTTCGTTACAGATCGATACTGTGAAGGTACATATTGGTATATATATGTATAGGTATATACATACGAATCAGTATGCCAAGCCAATACGAATCATCGAGAACAAGATGCGCATATACGACGGTAACATACGAGCACGATAAAAAAATAAACAAAGTGAAAAGATGTCGACCAAAGATTATATTTTCATAAACCACTATCGAGTTGCAATTTAATTTCGTATCGAAGAATGATTCCAATGAAAAGAAATTTGAAGCCACGTATGGAAACTACGTAACTTCGTACAGTGTGATGCTTCGGTTTCAGAGTCAAAGTATAAACAAAATATTTTTTTCGTTGAAACGATATATAATACATACGTATATAAAGATTGACTATACATATACTTACTCTATTTTTACGGTGTGTTGAATGCATTCGCGAAATTAATAACCCCATAACTGCGATATTTTTACAGGACCTTGAAAACGGTGACACCGTAACTCCGAAACGATACAATCACCTACCGTCCAGGACGAATGACACAAATTTTGGACATGCGTTACGTCCAGTCGTTTCGTGGTGTTGTGCAGTGTTGTGTCAAATAAAACAGCCTTATCCTTGACGAAAACTTCTTGTTCTCGGGAGAATAAAAAGAAACTAGAAAAATTGGGGGGAAACGAGAAAGAAAACTATTCTGACTCTGATATTTTCACATAAAAATTACCTACAGCGTTTATATCACAAAAATACCAAAATTTATTATTAGTAGGGATTAGAGATCTTTCGGTAAATTGCGACGCGAGTCGAGTTAATTACACCTACGATCAAAATAATTGCATGTCCAATCTCCAATCCATTTTGACAACTCGAGGATTATCGTTACACAGAATGAGAACTCGCTCTTATGTTGTGACTTCCTTTTTTAAAATTCCAACTAATTCCAACTAGAGACCGTAGTGTCCCTAATTCCAACTACCTAGTAAACAGTGGTGAACAGTGGTCAACAGTGGGAACAGTTTAAAAATTTATACAAGTTAGATATACAACGGAGGTTACAATTATTATATTGTGTAAGTACACCCACGAGCAAACTCGGCTTCCACTAGGGGAAAAAGTGACGTACGAGAAGGGCCTTCTACCACTTGGTAAATTTATTTTAAGTACTGAAATAAATGTTAAATTCAGTGATAATTTGGCATTAATTTCAATAATTCTCAATACTATGTGGTAAAAAGCCTTTTCCATACGTCGCTTTTTCCCCTAGTAGAAGCGAGTTTGCTCGCGAGGGTATGTACATTAGTTACCGCTAGCTCGCACCACCGTCACGTTCGATTTACGACACGTGTACACTATTTTTGACGGTCGTTATCCTATCACAAGACTGCGTAGTTAAGTTAATCGTACCCAATCCCGTACCTTTCCGGCGCGTATGGATACTCGTGAAATGTTCTTCATGGTTCTTCCGGTCGTGACCGCGGTAGCGAATCGTTGACGTAAGTCCGTTGAAATCTAAATCGATTCGCATCGAACCTAAATAAACAATTTCACCTGCATATTTCCTATTAGATTTGCTTTAGCTACACCTTCGTGTACGAACGACAATATTCTTTCCGTACTAAAATACAGATAATTGACAATTTGACAACGGTGGATAACCAGTCTGTTGTGATTGTTTGAAGCAATCATGTGATTTTACCGACATTTATATGGAATTCTTGATAGCAAATTATAGTGAACAATTATGTTTTTTGTACAGGAAACCAGCAACATGAAATTCAACCGGCTCGTTACTTCTTCACGCAGAAAAAATCGAAAGAGGCACTTCACGGCACCTTCTCACATTCGTAGAAGATTTATGTCAGCTCCTCTTTCGAAAGAGTTACGACAGAAATACAGTGTTCGCTCTATGCCGATTCGCAAAGATGATGAAGTACAGGTATACTCATTTGAATAATTCAATGGTAGAGTTTTCTAATACTTTGATTCATTAAACATATTTTTCTTTTTCGAAGGTTGTTCGTGGCCACTATAAAGGTCAACAAGTAGGTAAAGTTGTGCAAGTATACAGAAAAAAATTCGTCATATACATAGAAAGAATACAGCGTGAAAAGGCTAACACTGCTAATGTATATGTTGGTATTGACCCATCAAAGGTAAAGATCAATTTCTTGCTTTCTAACTTTGTGAATATATAATTGCATAATTTTTATTGATGATGAACCAAACCATTCACAAAGAATTAGACTCTAAGCTGGATAATTGACCTGACACTGAGGGTTTTCCTCTGTGACAGGAAATTTATCTGGCTTTGTCTTTTTACTGCAGAAAAGTTGGCACTGATATTAATAATTTATGTTAGGTATATCTTTCAATGGTATGTACCGATTGTCGTCTAATTTCAAGTAATTTCCTTATGTAGACGGTTATAGTAAAGCTGAAGATGGACAAAGATCGCAAAAAGATCATTGACAGGCGAAGTAAAGGCAGATTAGCAGCTTTGGGTAAAGACAAAGGAAAATATACAGAGGACTCTACCGCTGCCATGGAAACTTCGTAAATTTAGGTTGTATTTCACTTCTATGTGTCAATAAAAATATTGGTATTCCAATCTTATTTCCTTAGTAAATGATTTTGTATTGTCCTTAACACTGTACAATTGACTATTAATGATTGATCGCAAAAAATAATAATGCAAGTTACATGAAAGCCTGTTATTCTAGTACTTCAAGAATTGTTCAATAATGCAGATTACCATTATTACAATTTTGTTACAGTGCTCTTGAACGATTGTGTTTCATTCAATGATATTCAATTGTTTTCCATAAACTGTAGAATGTTTCATCTTTGTTTCTTTTACATAGTATTTTGTCGATGTTAATTTCAATTGTACTGCCTTCCTCTCTACTGCTCACTGAAACTTTATTTCTTTTCAGATGTTTTAACAATTTTCGTATGTGCTACAATCCTCTTCACTGGTTTAATATTCACTGAAAGGAAAGAGAAGAAAAAACAGTTGTCAACGTGCGAATATTCATATTATGTAAACAAAATAAAACAAGGATCTTGACAACTGATTCATTGTGTACCTGGTTTGTAGGTCTTGCGAGATTTTCCAGTGCTGAACACACAAGACACATGATCCACGTCATGGAATGCAATTCTATATTTTTGTTTTCCAAATTGTAACTTTGTTTTGGTTAAAATTAATTTTTTCCCCAGTAATTGACTTCTAAACACCTAAATTCAAAGTGATGCTGTATTTAATTTTTCACGATAGTATATAGTATATACTACATGCAGCTTACCATGGAAGGTACATCTAGTAGAAAAATATCGTTTTCTTGTACGTCTTTAAGTGTAAAAGAAGGTGATGTGGTTTCATATTTCAAGCCTTCCTTTTCTATCAGTTCTTGTATCTGTAAAAAAGAAAATATGTGACAAAGTAATCAAAACTGTGAAGCAAGATACTTTAATTTTGGAAGAAAAATTTTTGTTTATACATTGCATGGTCTGCTGCATACTGCTGAATTGTTATTTGTGAATTGTATCTGAGTTTCAGTTTTGAAATATTTGTCAGTCTCGTGATCGAGTTGCAACGATTCTTCAAATTTTGTAGTCCATTCAGTATTATTGTCTTCATTATGCCCGGAATATTGGTTTTGCTTCAGAGAGTTTTGAAAATTTTCTTTACATTGGTTTATCGATGAGCATGCCTCTTTCTTGGAGGCATAGTTTGACGTGTGCTCGTATACATTCCCATTTGCTTTTGCTAATATTAACAATTGTGCCAACTCTTTGGTATTGGATGCTTCTTCACCTTTTCTGCAGATGGTATGCATCTCTTGTAGACGAATGTTCTGTTCGTTTCTGTCGCTTTCAGATCTGAAGATTCTACTTTTTTTAAATTTTTTACTCTCATGTATCGATATTGTATGCTTGAACGGAACGTCTTCGTTGTCGCTATCCGATGAGTCTGAAGAGTCTTTCGATCTTTTAAATAGCTTATCTCTCATATTTTCAATATTACAATATTGATCGTCGTCTGAACTAAGACTAGACTCGCTATCTACAATTAAATTTAATCTTTTGAGTTGTTGTAATCGCCTTTTGGACAAACTCGACATACTATCTTCTTTATTGCGTTCGACTTCTATAGACTCCTCTTTCTTATCGCAACTGTTGCTTATTTCTGGTCCTGTACTGTTATCGAATAACAAAGTATTGGATGATACGATTTTGTATTTCTTGCTAACAATTTCTGTGCAAGTAACTTTAGGTTGTAATTTTTGTTTATGTATTTTGTTTTGTTGTTCTTCTTTATCATTTGTACTTTTAGTAGTACACAGTTCTGCGTGTTGATACCCTATGTTACTTGATATATTCTGAGAATCAGATACCAAGCTGTCAGCAGTTGTTACATTTGTTGTTTCAGTTACAGAGTTATTTCTGTGATCCAATGTAGACAGTGTAGGTTCGTTGCTTTCGCAAACTTCCTGTATCTCTTCTTTTCCTTGTACACAAGTTCCTTTTTTATCTTCTGGGAATTCTTCTTCTGTATCCTCATCGATACCTGAATCTTTAGGTTGATTTGTATTATAAATAATTGAAGACTGTATTGGAGGAAAAAACTTGTCACTTTTACCATCATTCATAGAATTTCCTTGAACTTTCATATTTCCATTTGACAAGAGGGTACAACTATGTTTCAAATTTACCTTTGTATTTGTAAAAGGTGTATCAATATCTTGGTTTGCATCATCATGACTCAATATAGGTATTAAGTCTTTTTGTGTATCATTTAACTTTCTTTTCCTCTTAATTGTTTTATAATAATGTTTTATTTCTGAATCCTCATTGATATCGTTAGTTGTAATATTTGCTTTCTCTATTGGCTCATTGTCCTTGCTTTTTATATCTTTGTCTGCATTAATACTAAATTTTGTTTTGTTTGACTCGATCAAATTTTCTGTATTACTTGCTTTCTGGTCTGTTGAGATTATGTATTCTTTGCAAGAAGTAGATTTATCGGAACAGCTTACAAAAGAGTTATAATTCTTGGTTTCATTCGAATCATCTGGTGTTTCCCTTTGAGTTTTTCTTTTTGATAAAAAAGTTAATTTTTTATTTTTCTTCTTAGTAACTCCCTGCCAACCTAATTTTACAATTTTGGAAGATTTATTTTTAGATCGTTGTTTGTTTTTTCTCTCATTTACGATGCCAGACACAATGTCACTTTCAATGATATCAAAGTTTGCTGTACAGAAATCATTTGGACTTACAGTAGATACACATGTTGTATTATCTTTCAAAGACAAGTTGGATTTGTTGAAATCGCTATCATCATTGTCTGTCAAACTTTCGTCATCATCGGTACTGCTATCGTCTGATAGACTTCGAAGAATAGACGTTTTCATTTTAACGTATTGGCTATACGTTTCTAAGTGATGGAGACGTCCAAGCGTATTATTCATAGTTTTAGTCCGACGTCGTAATTTTTGAGATGGTATTAATCGATGTATCATAGAGAGATTTATCATTCTCTTTTTTACAGTATTCGGCACTTTTTGCCAATCAATCTCATCGGTACTCATCATGGATAAATATTTTCTTTATTTTGCGACTAACCTAACTCTTGGCACATTCAAAATGATTCTATTTAAATAATACCATTTGAACAAAACAGCAACAAATAGTGCAGAGGAGACACACGACTTTAACCACTTTGTACAACACACATACACACACACATATATCGTTTACGTTTATAAGAATAACAAACGGGTCTGTTTTTCAAATCACTGAAATACGAACGCACCTGAAGTATGTAGTATATAGCAGAAATTATTCAATGCTTAAAAGCATGATACACGACTAAACGTTACTAATTACGTACATAATATAGCTATTTACAGGATTAGTATATTCTTCGAAACGACTTTTTTTACAATCACACTAAACAGTGTCCAATGCTCAAAATTCACGATCAACAGTTTTTGTACTATTATTATACTATTATTTTAACAATGATATATACAAAATACATGTGAAGAAGTACTATACATTTCTTAACATTAGCAAGATATGTATATAGAAACGATGAAAAGGAAATTTCTCTGAAAAACGTTACGATTTTTGTTATTATAAATATAAAAACATATTTTCATACTTGTAAGAAGAAAATTTTTGGACGGGGAATGTTTCTGATTGAAATATGCATATACATGTATATTTATGATTTGTATACCGGAAGTTTGTGTGAATCGATGGAAACAGGTATTTTACAGGAGAACAATGATGCAAACGAAAGAAAGGCAGAAGTGGAGGGAGTGAAAGGATGGAAGAAGAAGAAGAAGAAAAGGAATAAAGCGACTATCAAAACATTTTATAATTGCTTTGATGTGTTTGGTGGATGAAGTAATTGGCCAATAAGAAGTTTAATGTTTGAAACGTTGTAAAGTATTTAATAGTAGAATAATGTTTAAAACGATGTTTTGATGTTTAGTGATAACGATACGTGTAGTGTGTACAAGAACAAGGTGCAAGAATGCAGAAAGAACGCCGTCGCGATTCATAGTGTAATACGAATATCGACGATTTTACATGAAATTCAATTACTGATTATCAATATACATGACCAGGTAACGAGAAAAAAGATATTTGATTTTCAAACAATCAATTATTTCTTGGAGAAAGAGGAATTCATTGAATCACAATTAGAGGCAAAAATGGTTCAAGATACATTCTGGTATGTGAAACAATTGGTTCGATGATAATTCAATCGGTAGATTTAACGAGTATTAATGAAAAGAAAACTCAAGAATGCATCAGAACCGAAGAAAGAAAAAGCGAGTGAATTACGGCGTAAGAACAGTGGAGGTGTTACGCGGAACGAAGGGGTTCGGTTTTACGATCTCGGGACAGCAACCTTGTATTTTGAGTTGCATCGTTCCAGGGAGTCCAGCAGAAAGTGCAGGTTTACGAGCCGGCGATTATTTGGTATCTGTCAATGGTCACAACGTCAGTAAATTACCTCACGATGACGTTGTGCAGTTAATCGGTCGTTCCAAAGGTATTTTAAAATTACAAATAGCTGAAAATTACTATTCTGATTCTTCGGATGAAGAAGGAGTTGCAACAGTGCGCTGTAAGCCTAAGTATACTCATAAGCCACGAACAAGTAACATGGGGGCATTGCAATTACAATGCAGAGTTGCCAAAGTCGTACGAGATCTACAAAGTGGCATTATGTTTGATATGACAGAGAGAACATCAACCGAAGTACAAGACCAAGAAAACTATTGCAGTTTACATTATCATTGGGATATGTCTAGTCCTCTTCCACCACCGCCGCCTCCAGCGTTACACAAAAGAGATTCTGAAAAAATAGTGCATAGAACAGTTGTTGGTTATCTAGGAACTATTGATATTCCAAATCAATTGCATCCGTCTTGTATGATGCAGGTAATACATACATGTAAAAGAAAAAGCTAAAATTACATTCTATTTCATTGAATTTTATTTGTTATTTCAGGTTTTGAGAAAATGTATAAAACGCTTGAAAGCAGAGAAAAGAAATCCTACTACGGTGCTTTTAACTATACATGTGGCAAATATAAAGCTGACCAATTCGGAAAATCGTGTCATAGCAGAATATCCATCATACAGAATAATTTTTTGCAATTCTTTTTCTGAACAAGATAAACAGTATTTCGGTATACTGACCAAATCTGTTAAGGATAAAGAGAATATTGTCTCAAATTCGTGTCATGTTTTTACAATTTATTATAAATTGATAGATCACACTGTACACTCCAATGCGTGTAATATATTTGGATTTACATGTACCAAGACATCCGAACTGAACGTTTGTCAAGAGTTTCCTGACAGTTGTAACAGCCTCATTGGAGCCATTCAAACTTTGTATATATCAGACTCTGCGAATGCAGATGGGAATTCTTACAATGAAATGCGAAGGCAGCAAGATGCTTCTTCTCCGCAGCCGAGTAACATAAGTACTTCTACAGCACATTCCAGTAACAGTGATTCTGGAATTGGTTTTAAAGATGATTGCACCAGCCGTATGAATAAAAGCATTCCACAAAATGTCATTCGAAGAAGGTGCTACCCAACATCGGAATACAAGGTATGTATGCTGATTACAACATTTCCTTTAATTAATAACACAAATTGCAAGTAGAGATATGTAAAGTGGCTCACGAAAGTATTCAAACGCTTACATTTGGGCCTTAAACAAATGAAATGTATATGTTAGACTGAAGTTGTTGAAGTAGTATTAAAATCAGAATAAGAGAGCTAAATGTCAGGAAGATTGCATTGGTAAGATTAGAAGATAACGATACGACCATGTGTATAGTACTTATGGAATATTTATTTGAAATATGCTGTATCTTGAGATCGTTTCGAGTTTTCGAACGCTTAGAGGTAAACGGTGTTTACCCTTAAGTCGGATTAAGAAGTCGGAAGTCCTCGGTAGAAGCAAACGTAGAATCGTAATTGTATTATAAAAAATGGAAAACTGCAAGGATTCCTGCAAATGATGAATGTAAAGGCTGCCCAAAGAGGTTGACTCATCTAGAAGAAAGCATTATTATTCGCGAAGTAAAAAAGAATCCGGGTACATCAGCTCCAGAACTTGCGGAAATGGTCTCATCAATGTGTCTCGAAAAGTTGTTGACCCGGAACTCTATCTACGACTGTTACGACAAAATAATTTTCACGGTAGTGTTGCAAAAATATAACAGAACATTAATAAGCCGAACAAGAGAAAGAGAATAAATTTTGCTAAAGAGTATATCAATAAAGGCAATCTTTGGATGAAAGCAAATTTAACATTTTTAGTTCGGATGGACGTAATTCGTGCACTTCTAAATATAAAATAGTACAAAAATCTTGTATTTCCGGTACAAGTATTTACACATATTAAAAAAAAGTAGGCCAGTTACAACAGTTTCATTTTCAGCACGGTAATACATACATATGTATGTATGTATGTATGTTTGTTTGTATGTATGTATGTATGTATGTATGTATGTATGTATGTATGTATGTATGTATGTATGTATGTAAGTAATATGAGCAAACGAATACCGAAGCATATTACGATAGCAAAAAAAATGAATACTATATATATATATAATACGTCCCACGTCCTAAACGGTATAGGAGCGTTATCCGGAGGTAGGAGGTTAAATAATAATGAAATACATACTAAAGAATTACTAAAAGAAAAAATTATAGAAAGGCGGAATTCTATTAGTGTAAATGGCAAGGAACAAACTAGTACATAGTATGGAACACCGACTTAGAGATGTTATTACAGCCAAAGGTAGCCTAACTAAATATTAATATAAGATAATATATAAAAATTGTAAATATTAATGCTTGTGTTTGAATACTTTTGTGACCTTTCTATAGAGTATATTTAAAATAAATGTTGTATAACTACTCTACATGAATTTTCTGTTGAAAGTCTCAAAGTAAGCATTCGAATATTTTTATGAGTCGTTGTACATGAATGACAAGATTTTCTCATTTATACTTGATGCTCGGTTCTACTCATTCCAAAAAGCTGTACTCGATAATGTAATCGGCGAAATGATAAATCATATTTTTATAGTTTACTATAATGAGTAATAACGTTGGAAATGAATACAATATATTTTCAGAATGCATGTGCACAGCCTACGAAAATGTACGATAATACAGCTGTTGATTTTCGATTAACAGTTCGAGCTGTATCTAATGCATGTTGGAGTGATAGAAATGAATCAGATGCGTGTAAGGGTAATATGAAATCGTCTCGTGAAAGTGTTATTTTCAATGATTTTTGCAACGGAATAAGCGGATGCACGGCATCGATAGAAAATCATGAGGTGCATTCGGACTCACAAAAGGGAACGGAGAGGGGGAATTTGACCACCTGTCCACCATTACCATTACCATTACCAGCTGCTTCTACAACGAAGCAGGGGTTGGTTAGTTCGTCCGTTGGTTCGCTCGCGTCCGTTTGCACCACCGCGATGCTGCACGGTATAGAAGATCGTGTAGAAACATCCGACGATTCTATATTTAGATCGAAAACCTTACAGACATTTACAAAATTGACAGAATCGGAAGAAACGAATAATCGGGACAAATTTAGTCCAAAAGTATTTTCTAATATTTCCAAGTCGTTAGTGCATAGCTTTGAAGATCTTAAAGCAAGCATGGATTATCCTCGACCCCTGTGCCAAACTTATTCGGATAAATCTGACAATTCACGTCCTTGGGGAAGTTTGCAAGAAATTCGAAATGTTGGAAGCTGTATACAGGATACTTGTCTGGTAAGGTCAATGTATACGTATACATATGTATATTTTTTACAATACTGCATGATAAAATGTGATCAATTAGTTTTCGAATTATTATTCGGTATAAAGTACCGTAAGTGTATCCTAATAAAAGTAGATTTAAAAGGAAAAAAGGAATCTACGTGAGTGAATAATTTACAAATTTGCTTACGCGTGTGCATACGCCGATAAATGAACGAGCTCCAGTAAATTATTTTGGAAAGAGAAGAATTTGCTGTATGTATCAGTGATATGATTGTAAAACAAAGAGCAAAAATTTGAGTAAACAAATTAATGAATTGAAGATATTGAAGTTTTGTGCAAAGGAGTAAACTACTGATGAATAAGACAGGACGGGATTACGGACGAATGAACGAACACGAACGAACACGAACGAACATAGAGAGAGAGAGAGAGAGAGAGAGAGAGAGAGAGAGAGAAGGAAATGAGTACGGGCGAGTATATGCTCGTGGCAGTGTGCACATGAGAGTGACATGTTGAGCTCAAAACGAACGTGACGTTGATTATGATGCTTATGATGCTTACGATGGTACTTATTAAAGTAAAGCGATAGTTAAACAAGTTATTTCGGGGTTTCGTTTAATTGTGCAACGTTTTGCTCGGTAGTGAATCGATTGATGATCGATCATATCGGTTGTGTCGGTGTTCATTGCGTTCGACTGATGACCGCTGCTCGAAAAGCACCGTGCGTGGTATCACAATTGTCAACGGTGCACCGATGCAGTTGGGCGGAGCCCTTGTTAGTACGGAATTGGGGCAATGTTCTCAACACGAATAATATAAGAAAAATCATCGCGTCAACGTGAATAAATCGTTTTGATAGAGATAATTGTTACTGTTTTTTTTGATAAATGGGATCGTGGGGCGGCTATACAAAGGAACACGATCTTCGATCACGACATGGGCACCGAGGTGAAATCGGTACGTGGGGCACAAAACCATCAATATTGGATCGAGACTACGAAGCTATTATTTCATGGTCTATCTTTTTTTTGTTGATTTTCATGCATTGAATTGGCAGATGATAAACATAAATTGAACATATTTCATGGTTTTTTAATTATTTATTGTTTTTTTTTATGTATATGTATAAACGGGTTAGGAAGATAAGGTATGAAGGATATATCATTCCTCACGATATATCGTATTACTGTTTGAGTTCCGTGTAATTGACAGTACGTTATTTGAAGCAGCAACGCAAAAGGCTTTACAATCGCGTTGCGAACGGTCATTGTTAAGTTAAAAGATATGTAGCGAGAAATAATAAGGAAATCTTTCAATCGAGTTACTTGACACGGCGTGTGAAAATATTCTCTATTCCCACGCTCTGTTTCTACCTCTCTTTACACATTTCGGCTTGAAAATCTGTTTACGTGCACATACGATTCATCCTGGTTAGTGTATGGTTGGTGAAAAACATAAAGGAAATTTCTCTGATCTGTTTACGAAGATTATGCAACGATTTAAATGTTTCAAATTATAGACATTTAATAGTTCGATGATCTATATAAATTTGCATTATTCAAACTTACAAAGATAATTTGAACGTGTTAAACACTACGTGCGTAGACATTCCCATAAGAATTCGAAAGTGTATCATCGATATAAAACCAGCAACACTTTTCATGGTAATAATTTGAAAATTTGAAATTTCATTAAAATAATTGGATTACTCTCGGAAGTTTAAAGAGCAGGAACAAGTTGATGACTGTTTACCGTTTAGTAATGTTATATGTATCTCAATTTATTTATCTGACGTGCATAGTAAGATTTTCGTCTATGTGATCGCACACGCGTTTGATTGCGTCCCCCCACACCCCCCATGACTCGTTTAATTGTAGTTAACGACATTGATCGGCAAGGTAAATTTTTTTTTAATGTTTCTTCGGTGGCAGCATGGTAGTACGGAATTGTGCGACAAAAACACCACTTACAAAGGTATACGTGCATGGGCTAGTGGCTTCGAGAAATTGCTGGAAGATCCAAAAGGGTTGCAAACGTTTGCGGTAAGGATAACTTATTTTTATTCCATTTGTTTCATTTGTTTCTTAGTATTGTACTTTACATTTGTTATTCTTTTAAAGGAATTTTTAAAGAAGGAGTTTAGTCATGAGAACATCTATTTTTGGGCTGCCTGTGAGAGATATAAAGATACAAAAGATGTTATCACTCGATGCAAGATGGCCGGTCAAATCTATCAACGTCATTTATCAAATACAGCGGCTGAACCTGTAAACGTTGATAGCCATGCTGCTGGTCAAATAACTCTTGAACTTCTAAACGAAGCTCCTGCTGATTTGTTTCTGCAGGTGCAGCATTCCCACTCCGGATTAGCTCATGTTTATTGTTTCTATAGATTTCTTGTTGTATGATAGCATGGAAAAACAGTAATTAGCGATGTTGTTCCTTTCAGGCTCAAAAGCAAGTTTTTAATTTGATGAAATTTGACAGTTATCCGAGGTTTTTAAGATCAGATCTCTACCATCGTTGCATCGAAACGGGATGTTCTGTAGTTGGTACAGAGGATTGCGATTTAAATCTGACCAATTCGCCTAGTGTAAAATTAAAAAAGAGCCATTCTGATGCCGAAGATCGATGTAGGAAGTCTATACTTCCATGGAATAGGAAGAATAGGTAACCCGCGTATAAGAACACGTAGGGAGGTTATGCGCAAGATATTTACAGATCTAAATGTTTAGTAACGTTTCTTTGTTTTAGATCTAAGTCAAAAGATCGCGGGGAGACCGAATACAATAAAACTCCGAGCAGAAGCGAAACCATTTATAAGAGTTTTACAACTATGAAGAGAGAATCGGAAGGTAATAACAACGACGACAGTATTTCTATATCTAGTAGCAGGTCTTCATTAGCTTCCTGGGATTTGGCCTTGAGACAATCGTTTCACAAACACGTGAGTACCCTCGTACTTTGCGCTAAGTTAATTGTTAATTAAATGCAAACAGAGAGTGATGTCACTTGATAAAAGGATTACGTTAAGAAGCATCATACATATGTATGTATGTATGTTATTACGTGCTGCGAACTTATAGTGACGTATATACATATATGGTACTTTAACTTACAATTCGTTGGAAAGACAGTTTGTAAGCGCAGAAGTGTTTGTTAAATATTAGCGAGAATAGTTGAAGCACGGATAGATGATAATCATAACGATACACTTAGAAGAAAACGATAAATAAATACAACAGATGACACACAATGTGTAATGCGTTATTAAATTCATATTTTATTTCGAATCTACAAAACTGTTGTATGTATGACTTGTAGTCTTTATCGTCCTACGAAGGACAGTCGAACGAATCGAAAGAAGTTCGTACCAAATGTGCCGGGTTGTGTCGGGTTATATTACCCGACGGATCGACTACGGTTGTGCCAACTAGCCAAACGGAGAGTATTAGAGATGTGGTTACACGCCTCCTAGATAAAAGAGCTCTTCGATACTCTAACTATGACGTTCTAATCCTAGCTACGGAAGAGGTTTGTGTTCTCTCGTATTTATTTAACGCCGTATCTACCGAAAATACTATTGAAAACTAACAAAATCAATGTTCTATTAACACGGGTCTGCGCTATTACCGGGGCGTGCTTGCTATCTTCCATCACTTTCCTTCTTCCAGACATATTTCTACTGCCTTATGAGATTTCTCGTTAAACGTACACTTACTTGACGTCTAAGTGTAATAATACTTTGGTAAGGATAACAAGGAAATGGTTAAATGTCGCGGCGAGAGTTACATCATTCAATCATTTATATTATACCTACGTAAAAATTGTCACATATGCATGCCTTCTTTACCACTGCTTTCGTAGTTGTGCACGTTAATATATAATATTAAGCACAGACGGACGGAATGCGGAATTATTCGTTAGGTGTTTTATACGCTACAAGAATGATAATTGCAAAACGTTTTCCCATTTTGTGTTTTTCTTTTTAGACAATAGAGGCGAAATATCCATCGTCCGTACTGGCTGGTCAAGAAGTGGAAGTCGTTCCGACGAAAATATTGAAGGTAGATTTACCTTCGCGACGTGTAATAACTGTGGTTGCGCATAAAGGTAGAACACTTAAAGAAGTGTTGAAACCACTTTTAAATAAGTACGGTTTTAATGTAAATACAATCCAGGTATGGAGTGAAAATCACTGTGTTTGTATGGATTTGCCAGCTATTGATTCTCCAGCCAGATTGACGTTAACGAACGTAAAAGATGAAGGTAATACTAATGTACTTGGTGAATGTGCAGTTAGTTTAACGGCACGCCGTTAGAAGCGTGTAGTATCTCTGTTGCGTTGAAGTGATCGGTTATGAACACATTTATTCTCATACAGATCCTCAGAAAGAGTTGCACACGGTTAAATACACGCACGACGTACCACTTACTCAACCTACGTTGGACGAGATCACTAACAGGGTTTTCGAAGAACTTTTGGTCGGCAAAGGTGCAAGCAAATATCAGTATAACGAAGGCTCGTGTAAGGTAGTAAAAATAATTGCGGAAATGTTCGGTGCTTGGGATTAGATTCCTTTTATTAATCAAGTAGTTTGTTTTGTTTGTATGTAGTCGGATGATCAACGCTCCGAAGGTTCCTCTATTTTACCCAGCAAATTTTTTCTCCGAGATTCTACGATGCATGGAAAGAAAAAGGTATAAAACACACACACGCACACACACACACGCGCGCGCGCGCACGCACACCCACACCCACATACATACATACATATACATACATAGGACACGTTACTACATTATGTTTTTTATATTCGCATGTCGCTTTTCTCATGCGGATAAATCAATTATATCGGTTCTGCTGAAGGGAAAGTCCAAGTGTAGTTTGAACGATAAAGGGAATGTGAACGATTATATGTCTGAAGAAACGGTCAAGCCTCATCCTCCTTTAATAGCGAAGTGGCGGAACGGGGTTAAATTACAATTACCAGGAAAATTTGACGGTGAAGGTGAAGAATAAGTCTGTTAAGTCGAGGACTTTGTTTATAATCACTCTGCTAATGATAGCTGTAATTAATATTGTAAATATACGATGATAGCATGACAATTGATTGACATACGGTACCGCATTTGTCGTTTGCAGATCTGTACGAAGGTTTGAAACGAGCTCAACGGTCCAGACTGGAGGATCAGAGAGGAACGGAGATCAATTTTGAGTTGCCAGATTTTTTAAAGGTAAACGAACAAAATCATATTCTTTGAGAAAGTACCAATACGTATCTTTCCAAGGATACGTCATTTCATGACGCGTACAGATATCTAATTGCGTTTTTAAACATACACATTATTCTTGAAACTTGGACTACACTGCATTTCGACCCTTAAAGCTATGAAATTACTGATCAGAACAAGGAGAACGGTAAGCCAACGGATCGCAACAAGTTTCGAAGACATAGGATAATATCCGTCAGTTCCGAAGCGAACGCCAAGTTTTATGGGTCAATTGAGGAACGGAAAAATTACGACGGACAGGATCAAGACGTTATGGGTCCGTCGAAAAACGGAAATACTAACGAAAAGATTGCTGTAGCTATCACTGGAAAAGAAGCTCTGAGTAAATCTAGGGAGAATTCGATTACTTTAGACGCGTCCTTGATCGATGGAGATCATCGGACCGTTGTAAAGAATGGATCTGCCTCTGAAACAACGGTCGTGGATACCATCAACATGCGAGCAATATCGGTCGTAAAATCATCGAAACCTCCTCCGCTTCCACCAAAACCGAAGAATCTTATTACAAATGTTACGAAAACCGGGTACATCGTATCCACGAAGTCTTTACCAAAATCTACTCGAACCGTTCCACTTAGCCCAACCGAATTGGGTCGTAAAAATATGTTTTAACGCATTGGAAAGAATATGTTTTTTTACTCACCAGGTTTGCACACTTCTTACAAACTGTAGCACTTACTTTGTGCATATCTATTTTTATACAGTCTATTGTGTACATTCGTACGTATATGTGTGTACCAAGGTACATAGAGCGAAAAGTATTTAAGAGGGAATACATATGCAAAGGTCCAGTGCATGCTGCCACCACGACATTGTACTACTATTATACGTGAGTCCGACTGATATCAATCTAGATCTAGAATCTAGAGCCTGAAATTTAAAAAGTGCCTCGATACGAACTCATGTTCGATATATGTAGTCGCTTAGTTTATAAATATTTATGACCCTTTTATGATACAGCTGTTACTCTCCTGGTTATACAGGACATATATTTTATTGTAATTTATAATCGATGAACGTTGTTACGTGTAAATTGAAATAAACATTTTGAAATCTTACGCGAAACAAATAAATTATATAAATTTTGTTTTTCAAGTACGTTCCTTTGTTTTTCTTGCCTATTATTATTATTATTATTATTATCATCATCATCATCATCATCATCATCATCATCATCATCATCTGCTCATTCTGTACATTCTGGTATATCTACGCAGCGTGATAAATAACAATCGTTTGTTTATTATCAATCTGCTGTTACCGACCATGGCATGCCAAAGTTCCTTCATTCTTTTTATTCTTGACAGTTTGTCTTCTTGATGCATACGTAGGTGGCGTTGTATGAACACACTAGTGAAATATTTTACGCGGGCTATCGTGATCGTTTAGCATGACAAGAGTTAATTGAGCTTCCTGTGTTCATAAAAGTTAACGAAGTTTAATTTCTGACAGTTCTTTTTGGCATGTTGATCAGATACATTGAAACGGAACTACCAACAGTATTATCTATAGAAAGTACGTCCTTTAAAGACTGAACCGATAGTGTACTGCGGAAAAGTTGACTAATATCTTCGACACAAAGTAAGTACATACATTGAATAATTTACGATATCGTACCTTAATGGACAATGTTTTATTTAGTTTATCTAATTACGTAGATCGCGTTATTTATTGCGTATTAATATTAAAGTACTTATAAAATTCCTTGTATCGTGTATATTATAAACGTTCTGTTTTTATACACGTGCGAATGCGAGTCATTCCGTATAATAGATGACAATGTGTGTGGCTAAATGGTATCACGTATATGGACGGGATTTCTCTACATATGTATATATGTATGTATGTCATGCTCTGCTGTATCTACGATGTAAGTATGTATGTACATCATACATACGTAGTTGAAAATTATTTAGCGAAAGACTTATTTATTTGAATTATCGTTTGATCCGAATGTAAATTATAAGAGAAATTATGAAAATTGGTGTATTGATTTTGAGATCGTTTGAAAATATGGTATACATATAGCAGTAGGTCGAACGTTTCGTTCCGTCCTCTAAAGTGACAATATCGACGAATTCACAAGGAGGTACAGGATTTTGCGTTCTGTAAACTGTACTAAATATATACATAGGTAACTTTTTTCGATGTTGCGTCGATAGTAAAATACCATTTGTCCTTACCTTCGAGGTTATAACGATCGCGGATGTAGTGGGGGGGGGGGGGGCGGTATACGTGTATATATGTATATCAAGCAATCCGAAGAATAAATTATTAAAACATTACGTGGATTCGTTAAGCGATCGAATTGATTGTACGCACGCACGAGTACACAAAAATAGTGTACCTATGTATATAAAAAATTACCTACTTTTGCAACGGAAAATGTTGACTATTTAATAATAGATTTGGCTTATTTAGTACTAGCGTAACCGTCTCCACTGTTCTTTTTATTTATTTTAGCATTTTATACACTTTCGGTATCTGTGATTCACTTACTTCCCTGACCGAATAGTGTGACGTAAACCGAAAGTTTAATGTTTTTCGCCAATCTTTCGATCCCCTTGCGCTAAATCGTGCCTTAATTTTATTATATTTATCGGTTATCGAGAGAAGCGCGTCGAAAGTATTTCGTCAGTTTAATTAATCAACAAAAATTAAGACTTTTTTTGTAAAAATTCATCTTTTATGAACATGTCTAATCAAGACGCAGGTGCTTTCGTGTAAGCAAGTACGAGAGGGGGGGGGGGAGAGGTAGCAGTTGAAAAATCATAGAAATATTGTGTCTGTATTCACCACCAGGTTAGAATGTTATCGTGTATTGCGGAAATGATAGAAAGTTCGCCGAGTAAGTCCGAAGAAGGAGCATCCACGGTGTACGAGTCGCCAATCACTGGGATTGTTCGTGGATTGATGAAGTCTACGCTCTCGCCGCGGAATCATTTGAATTGTGATGGTACCGAAACCGAAGAAAACCGTCTAAGTAAGTGGAACTTGATTTTCAAATTGTGACAATGAACCAAACTGGGTAATCCTGCGACACATGCAGAATGAACTCCGATGCACAGGTTCAACCATTCTTTACGATAATCGGTAGTAGATAGGTTGCTAGAATTCTCGTTTTGTATACAGTAAAGGTTGAAAATGAAACGAAATAACACTGCGAGTCCGGTTCATCAGCTGCATACGAAAAGCATTGGAAAAATGATTGCGTATGTGTGTGTGGATGTATGTTCGGTAAAGCGAAGTGAAACGGACGAGGAAAAGAAAGGCTGAAGAAAGAAGGAGGTAACGAAGTGACGGTGAAGGGTTTCACGACACGGGGTCTTTGGGATGTTTAGGGTCCCGGGGGTCTCCAGGGTCTCGGGGGTTCTGACGTATTAGCATTTCTCGTAAGGCCGGTAAGGCAGGTCTCGCAACCTGATCTCTAAAGACGATGTTCTCCGTTCGCTAACCTTTAACGGTTATAGACCGAATTACTAATCGATTTTTTTTCAACGCGAATAATTTCCGTCGAAATAGTAGGAACGTCGTTTACTGGCGAAAAACGATCGAACGATGAATCATTTCGTAATACCAATTTTGTTGGCGCAAAAGTAAGAAAAAAATGCGTTAACACAGTACAGCAAACACATCCTATTCTTGATTCCCCTCTGTGGTAATTTACTTGATATCCGTTAGTTGAAAAATTCGTTGAGCGCGTGCCGGCTGCACGACTACTCACCACCCCTAGCTGTTCTACAGGCCGGGCACACAAAATCGGGGGAGAGACTGACTGAGAATGGGAATGCACGAATAAGCGCTATCCATACTTTGAACCGTGTGTCGCAGACATTTGTATAGGTTTGACGTTTGCGAAACATTGTACATATGTATGTACTTGTTTCCATTGCGTTAGGTGTAATTCGAACGATCTGGTTCTTTATAGTTTCCAGCATACACCTATCTTTGCAATGTTCACAGTTGTTCCTTTTTCGTCCGTTCTTCCTTCCTATTTTTCTTGTTTTTCTTTCTTGGTTCTTTTCTGCTGTTGTCTTGTTTGTCTACAAATATCGTTTCAAAAAATAAGGACGAGACGGTTGCGTGGTTACGTTAAGAGTAGATACACGTCGAGACGTTTATCGCGACTTACGATTAGAGAAAGCATCGTGCCGTTGCATTTAGTTAGCAGCTGTGCGACTTGTTCAACGGTGACCTTTGTTTAATCGGCTTTCGTTCTTTATCGTTTACTACGCACCGATGCACGCATGGTCATGCGTTGGTATATGTATGTATACTGTACGCGGTGCATTCCGGTACCTTACGCGGTACACATATTTATTTCGCACGCGTCGAATGCCTGCCGTTTAAATGCTCTCTAAGAGCAAAATCATTGAAACTCCGGACACCCAATAAATGAGCAGGTTTTATTATGGATAATAAGATTTTTTCTTTTATTAACGACACATCGTATTTAAAAGTGCGGGAACTCGAGTAAGAACGTGTTGCCAGTTGGATTAGTATGCGCCGTTAATTTCATCGAATTCTCAAGGGTCTGTAAAACATAAAGGTCATATACATACATACATATGTATATCTGTGGGTCCCGCGTCGAGGGGTGTACGGTGTTTCGGCGATTCCAGGGACAGGAAAAAAAACGTAGGTACATTAATGCGTAGGTACTAGTTATGTAGACTGTGAGTAATGACGTACACACAGGAAAAGAAAACCGTTCAGTACCTCGGTGACTGTGAACCAGTAAAGTTAGTGGTAAACACGATAGATCGGATCATGTTTAAACGATTACAGTGGCGGTATTATTTCTCGTTCGGTGACATCGAGGAGTCGTAAGAGAGAGAAAATGTAAAACGAAAGGACAGTCTATTTATTTTGATACATACGACGTACGGAGAGGCAGAGTGATATTGTTCGTCGGTGGTGTTCGGTCACGGTGGGGTAGGTTGCACCTGTGCATTAAACCAGTGATTATCATGGTTCTTTCGCTTCACAGTTCCGTAATGCTGCTCCTAAATTTCTGTCTGTACCAAGTTGCTTGTAAACGAGTCGTCTAGTTGCTCGTCATCACTTGTGATAACGAACTGGAATGGAAGTAGTGAGGTAAGTCGCTTCGAACAGAAAATTGATGATGCATAAACGATTACGTGTATAGATCATCTGTTTTTTAGTGCTCGTTGGGGAATATCGATCGTCTATGGCACACTATGGAGTCTATGGGGTTGGCAAAGGCGACAGACACGCGTGCCCAGTTCGAGTTGGCTCGGACTCGGCGTTATTCGATCGATACTCGCACCCTTCCGTTACAATTTTGTTCGTTTTCGCGTTAGAAATCTCGATCAGAACGGTGCCAGATAGGATAGGAGGAATATTGTTGACTTTCACAAAAATAAAAAAATGGTGTGTAGACATAACCGTGGAACAGCAAGGATGGGAAATGTCGTATTGGTAATCAAGTACACACACCCGTGTCCCCGTGTTCAGACGACGTCTGCGACAGCGACAGCGGCCGCGCCTTCTTACTTCTTCTTTCTTACTCTATGAAAGCCGATTTCTATCGAGAAAGAAGCGGAAAGCGGAAAGCGAAAAGCGGGAAACGGGAAGTGGTTCAGATGCCTGAACAAGATAGCTGCGGTTACGAACGAGAGTAATTAGACGAGCGAGTACTCGCGCGTGAACGCACGGAAACGATGGGGCGCTAACGTCGCGCTGGTGTCTCCGGTGCTTCTGGTATTCTAAGGGGTCGCGCTACCCCCGGAGGGGAAGGTGAGGGCTCAGGGGGCAGACATATGAGCACACATGGAACGACAGTCGCCACCTGGCACGGCGAGTATACGAACCTACATATGTATATACGTACACAACATTTAGGGTACCCCTGGAAACGTACTGTGACCCCAACCCTCTTGGCTCGTGCCATTATACATTGTCGTAGGATTTTCGATTTTCGCGTTTCAAGCCGAAAGAACGCGTTTCTATGTGGATCTCGTATCGAACGGTTTGCTTAGTCGAACGAAGCAACAACTGTCAGCTCATAACGGAATACAACTCGAGTGTTATTTAAATTACTGCGAGTGAGTCTAATGAGAATCCGGTATAAATGTTTCGTTTCTTCGTTCGAGTTATCATAGCGTAGAGTACATGGACCTTGTGACGACTCTACGTATTCTATTCAATCGAACAGATTTCGCGACACGTCTTCGTCAACGTGCATGTACCTATATGTATGTATCACAGATCATAGCATAGTATATTATCGACGTTGGCGTGTCTAGCCGGTCTAGCGACCTTAATGCACGGTAACAACGATAACTGAGCATTCGCCGTCTTGCACCGGATTCTAATTTCATTCGTATCTGGTTTATCCACGATCGTCTAAACGGGTCCGTTAGTTGTTCCTATTTGTATTTACGGGACAGATTTATACGTCGAAAATAGATTTCAGAGGGCGGTTATTACCAAGTTAATACTCGCACACAAACCGTCGTACCTAACCCAGACCCTCCCTCGACATCCATGCTTCTCCCCTGCTAGTAGGTATATATTTAACCACTGCGTTTTTTATTCGAATCGTCTCGGCATGGCATGGCTCGCCAACGCTAAGCCAACGTCACACCACCGCCACGATCCACGATAACGCCCGTTTCAACGTCGCGTAATTGTCTTTCCGATTCCGGAGAATTCAATTCCATTCCTTTCTTATTATTCCGAAACAGTACGTTCTTTTTTTGACCGATCTCAAGACACGTAAATTTGGTCCCCTAATGCGAGTGAAAGATATGTAGGTACATGGATGAACCGTAAATAAAAAGCCTGAACGCCAAAACCTAAACGAAGGAGGTACATGTATATGCAGTGAGAAATATTGTGATAGAGAAAACGTTGTTGCCTACTTGTCATTCGATTCACAAACGATTCGATGTCGTCTTGTTTTGTTTTTGTTTTTTTTCTCTTTTTTTTTTACGAATGGCCGATCAAAAAAAGCTAACTCGCGTTCAAAAATTTTTTGATCCGTATGTACAAGATCGAAGATACACTAGTAAGAAATACGCAGATCGAACAGCGTAACGTTCGTCACAGAGGCTGCATCAACTTCCTGCGGAAACATTTTACGATGAACGCGACTACGAGGAAAGGCGTTCCGGTTCTGTACCGACCCTCCGTAACTACGTTCGTGTTTTCTCTTAACCTTTCTTTCGAAGCCTCTACATATTGCGTGTAATTTTCGTAATTTTCGTAATTTTCGAAATTTGTCTAATCTCGTTATACATTTACATTTCAGTTTAAATGTGTTCGCCTTATAATACATATACATACGTACGCACGAGTACATTTACGATAACAGATATTTTGCAAGTTGTTTGAAAATATTTGCAAAATCGAATTAGATCTTTTGGTTTTAAAGCCAAGGCCTTGCGAATGGTTCAGGATTGAAAGTAGTTGAGCAACTATGGATGGTAGTCTCGCACATGGGATGCACGTGTACCTACATATGTAGGTACATACATACATACATACCTACGCATACCTACACGTATAACTCGGAATCTGCGTGAAACTTCCATGTGTCGACTTTCTAGCACCGGTATGCTTTCGTTTTTCATGGAATTCGCCAACGAATTTGCATCTTTCTATAATATGCATATTGATGTAGGTCATAGGTATTGGAACTATTGGTACAGAAATACATGTACAGAGACCGGGAATCTTTTATTCGGTATGGATTTAGATTTTTCCAAGTTTAGATGTAACTTTTACCATGACTCAATCATTTTTTACGATTCGTGTCATTCTCTCGTATATTCACGTAAAAATTCTTTACATTTGTTACACTCTGGGTAAAAGTAGCCTTAAAGTGGTCGGCCGTAGATCGACTTGTACATATCTACATATATGTAGACATACATTGTATATGTACGTATGTATACGTAGGTATTATGAAAAGAAACACTTGACGCATTGCATTTAATTCATGTATCGTTTTATATTGAATTTCAGATTCCGTTACTGCGTGCAATCGGCCTGAACGCGGCGTCTTAGGATCGAGGAGTACGAACGAAGGGTAAGCGATTACATCATTTCTGTTTAATATAATTTATTTCGTCTTTATTCGTACAGCGGGAAATCAACGAACAATTGTCTTTTCTGGTTATGTTTGTAGAACGTACTTGGCACGTTCGAACCAATTGTCCGTTTTACATATGCGTGACTTGTGCCCGCGTTTTCCGACTCTAGTCTTTCTTGCTCTCATCTATCTCAGTTTCCCAACTATTGCAACAGCGGTAGAGTTGACTCGGTTAAAGTTGAAAGTTGGGACACGCTAATGAAAAAAAAGGACGGGCCAGGCACAATGAGTATGTGATGTTAGGAAAAGCTGTATTAAACGGTCCAGTAGCGCATCGTTCGTTTCTTGGGAACATCGCTTATCGTTGATTCACGAGTACCGCGATTCCATCTTTGACAAGTTAAAATCAAACGTCGAGATAAAGGAGAAAGAACTGGAAAACCAAATCAACGCGAACAATCCCTGTTTCTCTTGTTGTTTTCTCCCTTCTTCCTTCTTATTTTTCTCGTACGGTTGTTCTCGTAACGGTCGATATGCGCGTACTCGCATCTCTGTCTATTATTTTCTTCGTCGTTCCTTTTACACGACCGTTAAAAAATGGAGCAAAACGATTTGGGCAACCGAGTTCGCCGCATCCTTGCGCGCCGAGAAGAACGCCCACTTTGTTCCCGCATGGAGACAGCATCACGCGCTCGCATAATATACGTGCTCTGCTGTTGCATTTACAATCGTTCAGTATACGTTACGATCACGCACCAACGAATTTTAAACGATCTTGATCGCCGCCGCCGCCACGTTCATTCGGCTCTTCTAGTTTGTTATCAGTCACGTGGAACACCCTCGTTTCTTGTAGCGTTTGACCAGCCGCAATTGAAATGTTTCAATTGAAACTGTTGCGTCATGCGAATACGATAACCTAATAATAATGAGGAAACCCTGCAAGCGTTACCGTGATTATCTCCAAGTAAGCGCGGTTAGGCGCGACAAGCAATTTGGTTTTTCAGGAAGGATGGCAGAAAAAATCAACACAGTTTGTAAGAATACTCGAACGCCATAAGAGACGTATAGACTATAGACGATACGGGACGAGGATCTATGCGGTGGTCTCTCTCGTGAATGCAAATGCTTTGCGTTCCTTCTAAGAAAACCAAGACGAGACAAACGGTTCAAAGAGGGGGAAAGCGAGGGAGAAAAAGGAGGTAAAACAGAGAGAAGTGAAGAGAAAGGGAAGCGGAGGGAAGAGAATGAGCGAGAGAGAGAGAGAGAGAGAGAGAGAGAGAGAGAGCGCAACAGAAAGGCAAAATGGAAGGGGGTGGACGTTAAGGAACCGAAGGCTTCCATTGGAGGAGATTTCCCGCCAATATACCCCACGCTAAGATAACCGGTTTGCCGATGGAGCGACCGGCTTCTCACAAAATGTTTCTCAGCTGATCGTCTGAACGTTCCCGCGTTTTTTCTTGTTTCTTCCGTTCTCTTGCCATCTTACTCGTTCTCATCGAAGCGTTGTTTTCCTTAACGATTACGATTTATCGAGATACGTTCTTTCTGTTCATTTCGTTTACGGTTCGGTATTATCGTCCATACGGAATTGTTGATAAGTGGGAATGTAAGAAAACCAAGACGGAGTAGTACGTAAGTAGTTTGATAGAGACGCCCTGTAACGTATCTGATCTCGATTCGACTGCTATGCAGTTGAATTTATAGGTTGATGTTGGAAGATTTTCGCTAGTCTGTCTAAGAAAAGATATCTCTTACCTGAGATCTTAACAGGAAGACACAAAGGAAAGGACCTGCACATTGTTGTTTTCGTATCTGTCTTGTTCTATTTCTTCGAATGGTCT
>NW_015373917.1:1423289-1426993 GCF_001272555.1 Dufourea novaeangliae | reverse complement strand
GCGGTTGTTCAAAGTGTCTGAAATGTTACTAAATTTTTTTCAACGATTTCTAGTCGTAGTTCGAGGTATAGGAAATGTAGTTGCAATAGAGAAGACACAATAAAAGGGCAGGTTGCTACGATATTGAATTTACAAATGACACAAGCGCAGAAGTATATACGTCGATTTGAATTCAAACTCTAGAGTCATGATTTATGAAACGATTACGCGATCGTATGCGAAAGATAAAAATGAAGCGTTCAAAAGGGCACGCGTAATAATAGTACGTATCGCCAGAAGTAGAGAAGTGGTGCGTATACGTGAGAAAAGAAGCGCGGGAAAATGCAGTGAGTGCACGACCGTCGTCTGTTGTACGACGGTACAAAGAAACAACGTGCCGACGCGCCGATGATGGGGCGACTCGGTGACGCCGCGGTGAGAGGTAGGGACGAGTAGGTCGACGTGTAGCAGGACACACCAAACACGGTCTTTTAAATCGGCGGCTACGAGGGATTTAAAAATGGCCGAAACTGCCTACCGCTGGCCGCGCCGCACTGCACCGTCCTGCCCCCCCTCCTGTTCCATTCCATTCCATTTCATCCCATCCCATCCCATCCCATCTTATCCCATCCTATCCCATTTCATTCTGTCTCGCTTCCTCTTGTACCCTCCCGCCCCTTCAGCTGGTCGAACAAATACTGTCAGCTGACCGGTTTTGGAGGGAAACGGAGTCGTGATTGCTATAATATGGTCTTGGCACTCTTGACTGCTTTTGCGAAAATCGGAGCATGAGAAATAATGGTTCTTTTTTTTTTGTATCGCGACATTAGCGGGACTTGGATTCCGTCGATTCGTCGATTAGTTTCCTTATTGCATCTATTGAACCGGGTCGTACCCTAGACTTAGGGTACGGTCGCGATGAAACGAGATTTCCTTAGGAAAGTAGTGACAGGTCCTTCCAGTTCCAAGAAATTCTTGTCTACGACGATCCACTGTAGTAGGTACGAACATGTGTGTTGGAAACAAACTTAACGATGAAAAGTCGTATCGAGTGTACAGAGAAACAGTGAACGACGACGCGACGAGGAGCAAGCTTGTTTTCGGCTGTAGCATAAATTATTGACAAAACGTCAATGCTACCCTTTAAGAAGTTTATAGGTTCTCTCTCTCTCTCTCTCTCTCTCTCTCTCTCTCTCTCTCTCTCTCTCTCTCTCTCATACACACACAGACGTGCACATACACGCTGCTAGGCTCTCGTTCACACACTTATCCTATATGGAAGTACGCGTAGAATGAGTTCGGTATGGACTTTGTCCTTGACAGAGGAGAGGAACGCGGGAAAAAAGCGAGGAGCAAAGCTCGGATGTGCCCGCGATGCAGCGAGTAGGGTACGACGCTGGTGTTCTTCTTTGTGAGTCGAGATCAAAGGAACGGAGTTGCCACCCGCGCACAGCTCGTTCGAACAGGTAGCGGAGGAGATTCTTATTCGTGTTCTTTCAGTTCGCTCCGAGACAGGTACCTATGCGTCGCTAACTGACTACATAGTCAGGCTAAATCTGAGAGTTCGCTGGGAAAGAAAGAGGTTGTGTGCACGTCTTGTTGGGTCGTTTGTAAGGATGAATTTTATTATTGCGGACTTGCCATCGGTCGAGTCTTTTATACGCGTAAAGAAATTTGGAGACGGTCGCGTACGTCGGATTTTCATTCGAGGACAAGCTCGACGTAAATACATACGATTACATACATATTTACATATAGCTCCCTGTGTTTCTCTGTTTCGGTTGATTCTTTTATCTTTTCCCAGGGTTTCATCTTTTCATGGCATAGGGCATTACCCTCTTCTCCTGTCAGAAACGATCGATCATATTTCCGTGTATTTTCAGGCAAATTGAGAGTTTGATATCGCGTGACGGTCCAACGACGGTTAAACCATTGCGCAACTTCCTTTTTCTTCGACATCCACCCGCTTGCGCGCCTGTTTGTCTGCATGCCTGCGTGTCTACCCACACTTGTCTCCCCGTCATCCCGTCACCTCATCCGCTTCATCTTTGCTTCTTTTTCTTACTCTTTCTCGCTTCTCCCGCCCATTTCCCTCTGTCTTCCTTCTCCCTCTATCTTTCTCTTTTGCTTTCTCTCCTTCTCTTTGCCTCTCTTCTCCTTTTCCGCCTTCTTCCTATCAAGACTTCCCCACCTACCAACATTCACTCCGACCCCCCATCTTTCTCTCTTCCCTTAGTGCCCTCTCTATTCTTTCCGTATCTCGGTTCTCTGTTACTCGTTTGGAGCGTTTTAACTCGACTCTTAACGGCGGATTCGTGCCCCCAGCAACAACGCCCTTCCATCCAATTTTTTCTTCTCTTTCGTTTCCTGCGCTAACACGCTCATTCTCTTTCTTTTTCTCTCTTTCTCTCTCCTCCTTTCGCCTATTTCTCATCCGGTGTTAATCCCGCGAGCGCGGGGAATCGAATCAACTTTTCCTGACGATACGTTGTGTCATGTAGGTACGTTGCGCACTGATGCAATCGCGTTGAAATTCGTTATGGTAGGAACGACTCTGAGCAACTTGTTCAGAAAGACTATCGAAACGAGCCACCGCGGTTTGGTCTACGCATCCTCCCACGGTATCATCTAACCGTGCCTGAGGAAGAACGAATTCGCCCAAGGAAACACACAGTTCGCCAATCTTTAATCGTACATATGCATGTATATACGTACAGTTGTATACACACGTACACATACTCGCATTCCAATGGTTTGGTTACACTATCGATACGGATTAAAGTATTTAGATCGACGTGGTGTTGAAACTTGAAAATTGAAAGCTCAATTTATTTGCGTCGGAATCGCGCCACGGCTACGAGAACCGTTGACGGAGCGATACATATGTGTACGTCGAAACAACAGAGAATAGCTTTCCGGGAACGGCTGATTGCGAACGGTATGACTCGAGGTAAGTAAATATTGTCGGCGTGGATGAAACGAATATATCGTTCTGGAAAAACGGCGAAAGAATCCAAAGCCGAAAGTGGAATGCGAGAGATGTTAAAGAGGGCATTAAGCTGCTATGGTGTTCGACCGGCACGGTACACGGGTAGTGAGATCTTTTGTCAGGAAGCTGGGAAACATGCTAAAGACGCCTCTGAGAAGCACGGGCCCCGTTTACGAGAAATCGGTTGTTCGACGGTACTTTCCGAGTGCCGCGGATACCGTGTCACTCGAGAAGATACCCGCGCTCCCGAATTGCCGTTGAATCGAGGAAAGAGATAGACAACGCCGAAAAAGAGAACAACACCGTTACTGCCGGTAGGCGCAAGCGAGAGCCGTTGCGGCAACCGTAAAATTTAAACGGAAAGCCATTTGAAATCGTGAATCCGTTGGACACAAGCTATGCGCACGTTTCTCGATATCTATACAATATTTTACCTTCGTTTCTATTCGATTTATTACTTAGGTATACTCGGAAGTGGTAACGAGTGAAACGACAACGGCAAATATTTACGATATTTACGATATTTCCAGATATACGATACGATCGTAGCAGTATTCAGCGTCTTTGTGTTTACAAACAAGAATGTTCTTGTTTCTTATTTGCCGCGCTCCACACGCCACTCCGTCCTTCGTGTTTGTATCGCTGTCGCGCGTTGTTCTCCTCTTTTCTCATCGTTGTTCACTGCACACCCTCTCTCTCTCTCTCTCTCTCTCTCTCTCTCTCTCTCTCTCTCTCT